>NC_056735.1:279108340-279250840 GCF_019279795.1 Protopterus annectens | reverse complement strand
CTTTCTCATGACATATCTGTTTCAGATTCCTTCTCTTCTTATTTTTTTACTATGTTTTATTTGTGATTTCTTACAAGTTTTATATTTGCTATTAAAGTTTACATCTAATTTTAGTTGTATAACATCCTGTCCATGGTTAGAGCATTTGTCCTGTCCATAGTTAGAGCATTTGATTTTATATTTCTTTGATTTTGTATCTTAATCAAGCTGCATTCAACAGTTTTTGGTGTGCTTTGCCATACAGCTTATCAGATTTCTTAGGATCTCTTTATAGTTTTTCTAAACCTTTCTTCTGCTAACATTTCTAACATATTGTGTTTTACTGCAATGATCAGGTCATTCCAGAGCTTTAAATAATGTTTGTTATGCTTCTGTGGACTTACTGGTTTATCTATGTTAACAGTCCAGTTATAACATTTTATTGCTTACATCTCAGATGTTATACCAGTCTTCCTGACAATCTTTTGTATCATTGTCCATGTTCCATGACATCCATATCCATGTACATTTTCTCATCTCAGTTGGGATGACATGATTATTGTCTAGTCTGTTTGGATGCAGTTCCCTTTGAAGACATAGTGATAGAATGTGACTAGATGGAAGGGATGAGTTTAAATTTAATTTAGTTGTTTCATGGGTGGCACAGTCTTGATAAATGCATACATGTTGCCCAGCCTAATAAGCTGTTGCTGTAGCTACATTTATTTATGGTTAGCCCCATTCTGCCCTTCCACAGTTCTCCCCAGTAATTCTTCCATGATTCCAGACAACAGTTAACCATGTCATGAATACAACAGTCATGGTATTAAAAGGAATTTGTAGCCCATATATGGTCTGTACTCGATACTGTGAGAAATTAAAAACCGTTGTCCAGCTGCCCTCATTGTTCACCAGTGTAAATTACAGAAAAGACCGTGGATGGATGGCATATGTAAAAACACAGGTTAATTCAGTAATCCATAAGAATGTTACCACACTTGGATTTATAATTCAAAATAAAGAAAATAATACCTTTATAAGATTGCTCAGTCCCACCAGCCCTTTCAGGATATAGGCTGTCTTTATAATCAAAAGAAGAGTACAAGGTTTCATGCCTTTCCGAAGTCCAAACTTTAGTCTAAAAAAGATACAGGCTCTTCCACGAGGTGTACATCACAGGGTAGCCCAGAGCTAGTCTCTCTCTCTCGCTCTCTCTCTCTCTGTCTCTCTCTCTCTCTCTCTCTCTCTCTCTCTCTCTCTAGCTCTGTCTGTGTGTGTCTCCCTCCCTCTCCCTACTTCCATTTCTTTTTTCACATAATCCTCTGTGTGAGGAACTAACTGACTTTACCTCTCTAGGCACAATCCCTTTCATATCATCATAATTACCAATTAAGATCCTGTGATTTAGCTAATTGCTGTGAGAATATTCCCATATGCCATACTGCGGTATAGATTCTGATCTCTGTCATTTAGCTAATTGCTGTGAGAATATCCCCATATGCCATAATGCGGTATAGATTCTGATCTCACATTTAAAGACATGTATGCATTTCACATAATCAACATCTTATATTTATATGTATATTCTTATATTTGCATCTAAGTCTATAATTATATATGTGTATATTATATACACATAGTATTCTGAAGATGCAACAGATGGTAATAACTGAAATTCAGCTCAACTGGCTCTATTTAAGGATGCAAAGCATATTTTTAATATATACATATGTATATATATATTTGTTTGTTTGTGTCTTTCGGCTTTTCCTGGTTAGGGGTCACCACAGCGGAACTCCGGTCCGCTAATGATTGGTAGTTGATTTTTACGCGCCGAGTTACCAGCCCTGACGCACAACCTTCAACGAAGGTATGCCCATTCACGCATGTCTCCATGCAGAAGACGCTCTAGCTGAGAATCGAACCGGACAGCGTCTTGCTGTGAGACGACAACGCTACCGCAGCACCACCACCACATATATATATATATTGTTTTTTTTTTCCAAACCAACAGATAATTTTGTTCATGAACAGTTTTCAACCATTTTAGTAAACAAATATTAAACTTCTGATCCAGGTAAGATGAATTTGTTGCAGGCTCTGAATTAACCCATTTCCCACCCAGAATTTCCTACGCAAAACCCAAAATTATTTTCTACAGCTTCTCACTGTAGGCAATTGACATCCTTCCTGTGTGAAAATTCCTCTTCAGATGTGAGAGTATTCCTCTTCAAGCATGAGGACCCAATCTCCAGTTGAGACACAGTAACAGTCTCCACTTGAATTCCAGTCTTTGCTTATGTAAGACAATGACTCTTCACCCAGTGACTAGAAGCTTCGAGAGGTCCTTCTTTTTTACAAGAACAAATAACATAATTGGTCTCATGACAATGACACATTAACCAGACATGCAGAAATTTCTTGTGGTGTGTGTGTGTGAATGTGTAGATATAGATCTATTTTACTTACCCGAAAAACCACATCACCAACATTCACTTCACTCACTAAGACAAGTACACCAACAAACCAGAAGACCAACATCCAGAACACAACATTCCGACCCGAGGCAAGTAACCGCTTGGCCACCCTGTTGAACTTTACCCTTTACCCCTGCGGTAGTGCAGTCTCAGAGTTGGTATATTTAGTTAGGGGGACATGGGTGGGTTTAGTTTTTTTTTGTCTTTTTTTGGGGGGAGGCCAAGCGGTTACTTACCTCAGGTTGGAATGTTGGTGTTCTGGATGTCGGTCTTCTGGTTTGTCGGTGTATTCGTCTTGGTGAAGTGACTGTCGGCGATGTGTTTTTTTTGGGTAACTGAAGTAGATCCATACACACACGTTATAAAATATGGCTATAGATATGTACATATGCATATGCATATTTGTCTGTATTGCATGTTTATTTATTATTATCATTTGTTACTGGGATTATCCTTGGGATAAGGCTCCTTTTCAGGGGAGGGCCTGGAAGATAAATTCCACAACAAACACATACATATATACATAACGTACATTAATTTTACAAAACGTATGGTAAGAAAGCAGAATACAAGTCTAATAATGACAATACAAACAACTTGGTTAATGGTTAGAAGACAAAAAGTGCATGTTATACCAGTGAATACCTACTATTGAACCAAGAGAGATAAGAAATAAAATGCCTTGAACATTAAGAACAGCTAAGAAGAGCTATTGCAGTACACCCACACTCACACGCACATATTTATTTGACATTTGTTGACCAGGTTAGTCCAACTGAGCTAGTGCCCTTTTCCAGATGAGGCCCGGGGAGAAACATTCCTCAGTTTAATAAAAGAACAATGGAAGATTTCTCATGAATGTAGTAAAAATGTAAACAAACAAACCAGCATGTTCTTACACAAGAAGCGGTCACTTTAATACCATAAAATCACCAGAGACTTAGTGTTTTCACCTTTTACAATCCAGGCACCATCAGAGTCAAATAAAAAAATCACAACAGTCGCATAAATAGGAAATACAGACTGACATCATTTTCTGTACCATCATACATTCATGAAACATACTAATTTATAAAAAACATCTGTATAGTTAGAATTGCTGCAATAACAGAATAAAATACTAAGTAGTAAAACCGTGTATATGTCAAATATTGTGTAAAAATATTTTGTATAAAATATTTTACTTAAAAACTGTTTACATTCACTCAGGCTTGTAAAAGCCTGTATTTAAACCTGTTTTGCTCTTTATTTCGGGATACCCAAGATGGAACTTGTGTCATTAATACCAGGTTTCACCCTGGCATTGTCTTAATTGCCATTCTGTTTCCTTGATCTGTAGATCAAGGTCAGCATCACCCCCTCCTATACTGACCAAAACTCTGTCAATAACAAAAATAGGAACTTCTTGAAATTTGTACACTCTGTACTGTGTGTGTAAAGGGCACTGCTGCACTTTGCATTTCTAATGTCCGTGTTGCATTCTATAATCCTGTCATGCAGTTTCTGGTTGTCTTGCCTATATAGAATGCAGGGCAGGAAATACAGGTGAAAATATAAACAATATTTTTAGAGTTACAATTACAGCCCCTGGACACTGTGTAAGTTCCTACCGTAAGAGTCAATCTGGACATAAGGTCCATCATTAATAAATCTGCAGCTTGAACAGAAGCCACATTTATGCAGCCTGGAGACATAACAGTTCTTTTTAGTATCCATATCCCTCTCCAAACTCTGTTTTCAGTAGAGGCAAAAATATTAAATAATCTTAGGCTCTGACCCTAATTTGTTTTTCAGGTTATCATCTAATAAGGCTCCCCAAATTTTCTTCATGCTCCCCTTTAAATGTGTGGCATTTTGATTAAATGCTAAAATCATAACATCATTTTTGCAGTCTTCATCATAATTTACATTAATATTACTATGACCACCTCTTAGGATGGGTAGGAGTCTGCTTGCATGGTTCCTTATTACCTCTTTCTTAGTTGACAGTAAACATTTAATAGGGTACCCCCTATCCTTGAACATCCCAATCACCTTAAACAATTCTTCAGAAAATTTCTTGTAATCACTGATCAACCTGGATAGCCTTACCATCTGTTCCTTGACTATGCTCCTACATGGATGTTCAGGATTACAGCTGTCAAAATGCAATAATGTGTTAGTGTAGGTCTGTTCCCTAAGTATGCTGGATTATATTTCTCCTGTACAGTTATCTTTTGTGAGAAGAATATCTAAATAATCAATTTAATTTTATTGTACCCTATAGGTGAGCTTTAGATATTGAGTGGTGTTGTTGATGTAATTCAAAAATTCTGTCACTTCAGTAGTTGTTCCTCTCCAGACTAATAGTATATCATCCAAAAATCTATAGTACACACGTGTCTTGGATGTAAAGGGGAAGAAAATACATGCCTCTTTTCCCACTCACGCAAGAACAGGTTGGCGAAAACCAGGGCGCATTTCGCCCCCATAGCCACACCTGATTTTTACTAAAAATATTCACCTTCGAATACCAAAAAATAATTTTTAAGCACCACTTCTAACAGGTCAACCAATAAAGTTACTCTAGTTTGGTTCAAACGTCCACTTTGTGATAAACATTTTGAAAAATATTCTAAGCCGATGTCATAGGGGATCACAGTAAATAAGCTGACCACGTCAGTTGCCACCAGCAAGTCATCCTTGTCAACCTTAGCTGTTTTTAATTGTTCTAAGCAATGTCAAGAATCCCAAGATATAAGCAAAATCACTGGCCACTTGCTTAGAAAAATAATCCACAAATGTGGCCAGTGGTTCAGTATTTTAACCTTGAGCAGCAATGATGGGTCTAAAAAGGGGGGGGGGTCATTGATATTTTTATAAATTTTAGGTATTCCGAAGATTATCGGAATTCTTGGTGTGTCTACTTTCAAAAAATCAAATTCATCCAATGTTAAGATGTCCTGGCTTAGGGCATATAATAAGAAGATGTCAATCTTAGCATATGCTCTGTTAAGTTCACTAAGAGAAACTCTCTCATAAGTGTCTTCCTCATTAGGTAAAGAGTACATTCTGCACACATAATCAGTCTGCCTCATAATGACCTCCCTGCGGCCCTTATCTGGCTTAATCACTTGGCATCCTTTATTATAAGATAACTCTCTGAGTGCCAACCTTTCTTCTTTGGATAAGTTGTCACAACTTGCTTTTACAATTTGTCTAAAATAATTTTCCACACATTTCAAATTCGATAAGGGATTACAGGGATGCAAAAATGTACTTTTTCTTTTCAATATAAATTGTTCTGTTCTACATTCTTGATTCTTATTTAGAAAAAAACTCAAGTTAAGTTGTCTGGTGTAAAGCCTCCAGTTAATCAACAGTCTAGCAATATCAGGCTTGAAACTCAGAACAAAGCCAAAATCTTTTTGCAATAGGTAAATGTGTTCATTTTTCAAAGAAAAATCACTGTGGTTGTGTATACTTCCTGGCCTGAAATTCACAGTTAATGCTGTGGAATCAGTGTTAACCAAGGCATTATTAATGCTAACATTTAGTACTGTCATATCAGCATTATGCACTTCACACATTCAGGCACTACCATTCAAAACATTCAATTCTTCAGGTGTCACCCCAAAATCTAGTACATATACTTCCCTCTACATCTGGTTCCCCTCCCCCAGTTCTTCCCCCTCACAGAATGACCCCTGGGTACTCCACAGAGTACAGAGTGTACAAATTTCAAGAAGTTCCTGTTTTTTGTTACTGATAAGAATTTTGGTCACTACAAGGGGTGACATTGGCCTTGATCTGCAGATTATGGAAACAGAGTGGCAATTAAGACTTAACGCCAGGGTGAAACCTGGAATTAATGACAATTTCCATCTTGAGTATCCTGAAAAAAAGAGTGAAACAGGTTTAAATACAGGCTTTTATAAGCCTGAGTGAATGTATTAAGTTTTTAAGTAAAATATTTTATAAAAAATATTTTTACACAGTATTTAACAACATATATGGTTGTACTACTTAGTACTTTATTCTGTTATTGCAGCAATTCTAACTATATGGATTTTTTTTTTTATAAATTAATATATTTTTCATGAATGTTTGATGGTACAGGAAATTATGTCAGTCTGTATTTCCTATTTATGTAACTGTTGTGACTTTTTGACTCTGATGATACCTGGATTGTAAAAAGCTAAAGCACTAAGTCTCTGGTGATTTTATCATATTAAAGTGGCCGTTTCTTGTGCAAGGTGTAAGAACACATTGGGTTGTTTACTTTTTTTTACTGTATTCACCACACCGCTTCTGCATTTGTGGCTGCAGTATATTTCCTTGTTATGAATGTTTTATATATATATATATATATATATATATATATATATATATATATATGTATATATATATATATGTATATATGTATATATATATATATATATATATATATATATATATATATATATACACATTTGCATGATAATTTTTTTATAGAAATGGCTGTAGGCCTAAATCAGCAGTGAAAGAGAAATTGAGGTGTGAGTAATCAGCAGCAAATGAGTAGAGCAACTACTGTATAGTGCACATCATTAACAAACTTATACATTTTTAGTATATGCGGTTCACCATTTTCAAACATTTTAGGAAGCAGACGCTATGCTATTATGGTTGTTTCTTTTTGTGGTTGTGAGAACAGGGTGCATTACTCCAAATATGGTTTTGCAAGTGCCCTGTACAATGGAAAGATGACTGCAGTCTCTCTTAGATCCACCTTTCCAGTTATGCAAACCAGCAAGCCGTTGGTCATCTCCACTGCCATTTTTTCACTGCTTTTTTTTTTCTGATGTAATTTTAACACCCATATAGATTTCTTTTTTAATCTTCTACAAGGCCAGTCACTTCTAGCTTGTGTGTTTTCCTTAAAATTCTCCTTATAAAACTGCATTACCTTGCACTTTACATATTCAATCTTAGTTGCTGTTTATTTGTCTACCTTGAACAAATCTGAAAGTTTTATTGGAGACTAGTGCTATCTGCAACTACTGCTCCAGTTTTGTCACTGGCAAACATACTGGTCTTGTTTTCCAACCTCCGCCTAATATCTAATATAAAGTGGCTGTATGTATTTCTGTGTCACTGTGGCTGTATCTGTCTGTCTCTGCATTTGTCTGTGCCTTTGTGTCTCTGTATTTGGCTGCATCTGTCTGCTTCTGTGTGGCTACTTGTGGGTGCAGCTGTGGCTGTGTGCATGGCCTTGGCTGTGTGTGGCTGTGGCTGCCTCTGTGTGCAGCTGTGGTGGTGTATGGCTGTGTCTGTGTCCTTGTGTGGCTGTTTCTGTGGCTGTGTGTGTGCCTGTTTATGGGTGTGGCTGTCTGTTTCTGGGTGTTTCTGTCTCTCTTTGTTTGTGGCTATTTGTGTGCACCTGTGCATCTATGTGCGTTTGCATGTCTGTGTGTGCATATGTGTGTGTGCTTGGCTGTGTGTGTGTCTGTGTGTCACTGTGGCTGTGAGTGTCGCTGTGTATGTCACTGTGGCTGTTTGTGTCTGGCTGTGGCTGTGCGTTTGTGTCTGTGGCTTTGTGCAGCTGTGTCTGTGCATGTGTGTGTATCTGTTTCTGTGTGAAGGTGTCTGTTTCTATGTGTGGTGGTGAGCCTCTCTGTCTGAGTCTTTGTGTGTGCGGCTGTGTGTGGCTCTGTGTGACTTTGGCTTTAACTGTTTCTAGC
This sequence comes from Protopterus annectens, assembly GCF_019279795.1. Lineage (NCBI taxonomy): Eukaryota > Metazoa > Chordata > Ceratodontiformes > Protopteridae > Protopterus > Protopterus annectens. The sequence continues at coordinate 279,242,682 of NC_056735.1, read as the reverse complement.
TTTGTCTGTATGTGGCTGCATACGGCTCTGGCTTTATGTGGCTCTGGCTGTGTGTGACTGCATGTGGCTCTGGCAGTGGGTGTCTGTGTGTGGCTGTCTTTATGTGGCTGTGTTTCTCTATGTCTTTGTGTCTGTGTGTGGCTGTGTGTCTGGCTGTGTCTGTGATTGTGGCTGTCTGTGTCTTTGTCTTTGTGTGTGGCTGTATTTTTTTGTGTTTTTGTGTGTGGCTGTGTTTCTGCAGCTGTGGCGGTATGTGTCTGGCTGTGGCTGTGATTGTGGCTGTCTGTGTCTTTGTCTTTGTGTGTGGCTATGTGTGTGTGTGTTTGTGTGTGTGTCTGCTTCTCTGTGCGTGTGGGTGTGTGAATCTGTGTCTGCCTGGGAGGCAGACATTGTTAGTCCTCTGTGCCAGCAGTAGACACCAGCAATTTAATGTAAAGAATAAGTAAGATCTGGGGAAAAAAATAAATATATGGGGGGAGGGGATTCAAGCCCTGCATTCTTGCAAAAAGAAACACCAGCATTAACCTGTTGCACTAACAGAAGTTAGTGCAGTGATGAGTTTTTGAGGATCTCTGGTATTCAATGCCTGCAACAGTTTGTGAGTTATGAGGGTGATGGAATGGAAAGATAAAATGTACCTCTCAACCCCGTACAGCAAGAAATCATAGAAAATGCCAAAGTTAATTGTGAGACAAAGGTATACAATCAGGGATGAATCTTAAGTTTTTAAAAGAAATAGTCACTAGAATAAAAGCTTTGCACCAGTGTATATTTTCTGAAATGTCTGGCATTGACTGACTAATATGTTATGCTGTGTTAACTGTTAAAGCATATTTATCACATTTTTCTGCAAGTTTAACATTCCTTGTGTATCTGATTTTGTAGTATTTAATTTATCTTGGTGTTTAATCATTTTAAATGTCTGGCTGTTGAATTTTTTTAATTAATAACTTAATAGTATGTGCCTTGTAGTTGCATTCTGAAAAGTATTAGTTTTTCACTTTCAGTGAAAATGAAGCTCAAGTTGTTACTACTGTGTATGCTTACTGATTATTTTATGGGTAAATAAAATACCAAGCAAACTCCATCCAACACAGAAACCTTTAATTAACATGACTGAGTGCATTCATCTGCTCAGAGTACAGAAGATTGAGTGCTTTTGCCTATTCAGAATACATTTCTGCATTCTGAATAAAGAAATGTGCTGAATCTTGTTAAAGTGTCTGTGTTGGATGGAATTTGCCTAGTGTTTTATAAATCTGTGGATTGACAATGGGGGATTTTGAACTACATGCGGATTTATGGCTGAATAGTAACTTTTTTAATGTGAATTTTGTCCAGTTGTAGCAGTATTTCATAAAGACAGGATGCTGGTACTGGAGTTACCATTAACTTATCTTAAAAATTTTCTGTTTTGCAGTTACTTAATTTTTGTACAAATAGAAGCCCTTCATTGAGGGTTATGCTCTGACACTTTATGCAAAATCATAAGAAAAGAGTTGCGTAGGGAGATTATTTAGGGAGAAGTGTTGTACTTCCATTTCCAGGCACAAGTGGATATTTAAGCCCTGTGTCTAACACCAGTTACTTAATAACTCCCGTTGAAGGGCTTCTGTTAGGTTTTGAACTTACTGACATTTTTGTGCTATGTTAACTTTGTTTTTTGTTAGTGAACAAGTATAGCATTTTCTTAATAGTGTTCTGTTATCATGGCTAATACCATAACTTGTCACATGCTTTGACAGTTTAACATTAATAGGAAGGGAAGAAGGAAGTACACCTTGATTTTTTTCATATTATTCCAGTGCAAGAAAAGAAGTATCACCAAAGGCTTATCCGTAAAGAATTCCTTGATGAATGCTTTTTAACTCTTTGTATGTAGAGCAGCTCTGCAGGAGGACCTCTGAGAAACTGAGGGATTACATGATTCATGTATTTTATGATAAGAAGGATCTCTTACAGAAACAATTCTCTGACGGTCTTTCCTCACTAGAAAGAATGTCAGCTGAGCCAGAGTCTATCTTTCTGCTCGAAATAGACATGAACGACAACAGACTATTAATAATTGCTACATGCAGAAAGAAAAAAATTACATGACCTTCAACATGCCAGATCTTCAAAACGTCAATAGGTGGATAACAGCACTGCATGACAAGGATCTGTAACAGCTGGATAGTTCTCCATTATCCATACATATTGACTAATAGTACACTATCAGTCCTTTTGAAAGGCCTTACATTTGCCCAACAAAAATGCCTGACAGAGTACAGTGTTGTGGAAATATTGAATATTTTTCACAGAATGAAGCTTGAATATTCTTTCGTGATGCAGAATGAAAGAACACAAGTAATATGAATACAGAAATAGATACTAAACAAATTTTCCACCTTCCCTTCATCAAGTGGGTGCATTGCAAATCTGGATAGTTATATTGACTGTATTGGAAAAAGTGCAAATCATCAAATCTTGAATGTACAAAGACAGATGCATTACCGCCTTTTCCCTCTGAAAGAATGACAAACAGTCTTTGAGAAGCAACCATCATCATATAAGAGTCAGGCTAAGGGTGTGTAGTGATTATTCTAAACCACATTGACAACATTGCTGATTCTAATATGACAGCTTTCTGGTCACACTTGCCTATAGACAGTGGACTGATGGCCCATCTAAGCATTTCACAAAAGAACTAAAGAATCTTATTAGGTCCTTCCCAGATGTCCTTGGCAAACTGACTAACTTCATACCCAGTCAGCCTAAGCTAGGAATTTTCTACATGCTACCAAAAATTCATAAAAAGGGGTAGAGCCAAGATGGCTAAGTGAAGACAGCAACTTTTTGAGTTCTGCAGTGTTAGTCTTTTTAGTACAGGAAAATGTTTTTTTTTTTTATTCTGTTATATTAGACTTCTGCCTACTAAATATCTATTATTTACAAGGTTTTATGGAAATGTTCCTGTCACTTTTACTTAGAGACTGATTTTCTGAATTAAGATGAGTAACGCCAAGCATTCTTATACTGACACTTCACTAAAAGATGTACAATTAGTAACATCTACTTTCCAGGATAACTTATAAAATCTAATAAAACTGTTTTAAACAAACTGAAGTCTTCAAAGGAATGCTACAGCAGCAGCAAACCAATTTTATAGGTATGGAAAATGCCTCAAATGACATAAATGGTAGATTAAAAGAAAAACGATCTCAAACTGACTTTTTACTAAAACAAAACACTTTGGCTTCTGAACAAAATGATGATTTAGAAAACAGAGAAAAGAGGTGTAATGTAAGGAATTTTGGTCTTCAAGAAAAAAAAAAGTGGCGGTGAGGACTTGATTTCAATTATTAATACTTGGATTCCAAAAATATTAAATCTCTGTTTTTAATTTTTCCAAGTCTGGGTTTCTAACACCATGACAAGAATGGACCCCATTGCTAAATCAAAGTATGATTAAAGTTCATAAAATTAGTATTGTTTAAATCTTTGATGTTATACAGAAGTGTTCTTCACAGTACCTGTAATGTGCCCAGTAAAGATGACTCCTGCAAATCATATGGTGTTACATGTATTGGTAACATATCTAAGTAGATTAAAAATTATTTTTTATAACACCTGTTACTTCTACTACTAATTGAACTGTATCCTTCTTCCACATTGCCCTCATTTCTGCCTGCAAATCTGGGTATTTTATGACTTTGTGTCTCTCTCTCTACGTAAGATGCAGTAGTCACTGGGTGTAGCAATTTCAGCAATCAATGCTACTTTTGTCTTCTTTTTATGGACTACTATGCCTGGTTTTCTCACATCTGTCTTTTGAACTATTATCGCATGGGATCACCCACTGACAACAAACTTCATTTTCCATAATGCTTTGTGGCTCATGTTTCCAGTATTTTTCAGCTACTTCAATATTATAATATTTAGACAATCCCCGGTGCAACAGTCTTGCCACATGATTTTTGCCTTTCAGTATACAGTCCTCCTGTGGTGGTGCAGCAGTAGTGTTGTTGCTTCACAGCAAGAGGGTTCTCCCGTTCGATTCTCGGCTGGAGTGTGGGGAGTGCCTTCTCTGTGGAGTCTGTATGTCCTCCCCGCGGTTGGATGGACATTCGAAAGACATGCATAAATGGGCGTGCCTTCGTTGAAGGTTGAACGTCGAGCTGGCACCTCGGCGTTCATGAAAATCTACTGCCAATCATTAGCGGACCGGAGTTCCGCTGTGGCGACCCCTAACCGGGAAAAGCTGAAAGACAACAACAAGTACATAGTCCTCCTGCCATTACTATATTACTACCAGCAAAAATATGTGTGACAGTTTCTAATTCTGTTTTACAAAACCTACATTTGCCTGTTTCTCCCACATGCTCAGTGGACTTTATAAACCAGCGTGTTCATAGCCCACTGTCTTGGGCCTCCAATATTAACCTTTCATGTTTTGGTTTAAATTCACCTCTTCTTATCCATTCCTGCATTCGATCCTGATCAGCATGAAGTTGTTCCATGAGTTTTCTATATTTGCAACTATATTTATGCATTTTCCACATTTCTTGCTTTCTCATCTGATCCTTCACCTTATACTGTTTGTTTTGTTTGGTTTTGTTTTTTGGCACAATCAGTTGCAGCCTGATTTCTATCTACCTCTGGTTAATTTCCATTCCCATATGGTATAGAAACAACTCACAGATCCAGAGATAAATCTATACTAGCTTCATCAATATCTCCTCTGAGATCTGTAGTCCTTAAGTTTCTGTCCTACATTGATAAAGAATTAGTATTAAAGACTGTGTGGAGGAAAGCTTCATTGAACTACAAACAACATTTGATAAGATTTGATAAATACGATTCTTTTAAAACAATAGAGCTTAGAAAATCTTTCTGGCCTCTTGTAAAATCTCTTAGACAAAATGGCTTTAAATCTTAGAAGTTTTTTCCATCAAAAATAGAAAAATCGTCTGTCTGATGGAATTAGAATTTTTAATAACCTTAAGGTAGCTTCTACATTTCTTAAATACAACATTATACCAATGTCTGAGGATATGCATTGGTCACTCCTTGGAAAAGAACCTCGTACAAAAATACTTGGACTGACATGAAGAAAAAGAAACAAAAACAGATTTCATATCTTCCTGTTGCAATTAATCAAAACTACAGTCAAGTAATAACTTGTACTGTGGTGGTGGTGCTGCGGTAGCGTTGTCGCCTCATAGCAAGACGTTGTCCTGTTCGATTCTCAGCTAGAGCGTCTTCTGTGTGGAGACATACGTGAATGGGGCATGCCTTCATTGAAGGTTGTGCGTCAGGGCTGGTAACCCAGTATGTGAAAATCCACTACCAATCATTAGCGGACCGGAGTTCCGCTGTGGCGACCCCTAACCGGGAAAAGCCGAACGACACAAACTAACAGTCAAGTAATAACTTGTTTTGAATTAACTATGAATCCTTCAGTCTCTATTACTGAAACAGTTTTTATCATAGAAGTTAAGATGTTTACTGTTCAAATATTCATTGTTGAGAATATTCCTTTTTCTTTTCTTTCTCCTACTTTTAGTGATTATTTAAATCTTGTTCTGTTAACCAGGTGTTTTCTCCCCTTTCAAGTAACTTTTCACTTCATTGATTTTGTTTACTTAGGTCAATAAACTCTCCTCCACTGTACAGTAATACTTACAACTTAATATTTAGTAGATATTTTTCCTTTATGTATATAACAGTGTTGTAATTTAAGTATCCTTGATTATTTGTCATGGTGGAAGTACATCTATATAGCTTTCTGATTTTATATTTATGACTACTGTATGCTCTTATGTGGAGTTTTTGTGTGTTTTTTCTGAATTTGAGTTTTGGAGTGTTCCAGTGCTGTTGCTGGGTTGTTCCCATAATATAACCTCTATTATACAAAGTAGATTTTGCTATGATGGACCTGTCTGAGTGCTTTTTTGGGGGGGGAGTCTAATTCTTTAGTTCATCCATTTTGGTGCCATTTAGTTTGCATGATTGTTTTATTTGACTGTCTATGGCTTTTTAATAATACACGAGGTGTTTATTTACACACGCTTCTTTTGCTTCACTGTGACTTTCAGTTGTGATTCTTCACAATGGCTGTTTCAGCTTCTCTGCATTGTGCGGAAACCTGCTGTTTCCATTAAGCTGCTTCTCCTTTATGAAGCTTGGTAACTTGTTCATCTGTACTTGATGGAGAGCATTACTTATGATGAATGCTAGTCACTCACGTACTTTCAGAGACTGGTATCTCTTTGTGTGTGTGTGTGTGTGTGTGTGTGTGTGTGTGTGTGTATGTATATGTATATATATATATATATATATGTATATATATATATATATATATATATATATATATATATATAAAGATGTGTAGGTATTAACCCATATAATATGTTTAGTATGTGTTCTGTATAACGATATAATGAATATACTTTGTTTCACATTTTTTCCTTAGCCACTCTTCTTTGTTGAATATAATTTACTTCATATTAGCATGAAAAATATTTCATTAGATATTTATATTAATAGTCTTATAGTTATCAGGGACAAATTGTAGACAATGTAAAATTAGTTAATGAGGACAGCAACTGTCAAGGAAATAGACGTACAGTTAGGAAGACTGTGATGTTTCAGCTTGGAATCTCATCATAAAACACTCACTTTCCTCTTAATGAAGAGTTTACTGGTTTTCTGCTTGCTTCATTTTCAAAGGTGCACTAGAGCTTGAAGTTTACTTAATGATTATACTTGGTTTGTATTATGGTTAATCATACTAGACAATGAGCTATTTATTGGCAGTATTTAGTTAAATGTGATATTTTATATTTATGAGACTTGTTTTAAAAATTCAGGTAAGATGTTAGAAATTTGTTTATGACTGGTGATGTTTTAAAACCAGCCCATTAAGAAAAATTTTTCTTCAGTTGAGTCAAGTATCTTATGATTGATTTTTTAACATACCTATTTATTGTTTTATAACTGCCACTCAAATGTTACTACATGAATAATTGCCATGTTAAGTTGTTCTCTTGGAAAAATATATGTAATTTCTCTGTTCGGAAGCCGTATTCTCTCTAGAGTTTATTCAGCTTTATAGAATTAGGATTTCTGTTGTGTAGATTCATTATGATGCTGAAATCTGTTCATTTGTCAAAAACAGTTTTCTTTATTTCATCTATACTGTAGTAATTTCATCATCTAGCATACAATGTACAAGCTCAAGTATGTGTACTGTTATTTGTTAGAAGCACTGTAGGTATAGAAGATGATATTGAACAGATATTGTATTTGGATCTATGTCATATGAGCGAATCGCACAAATTGCAAACACTCATAATATCAAATGTACCGGACCTCGACCTTCCTATTGTGGGGGGCTGCTACCTCTCAGACCCCCTACTAAATATATATATTCCAACTCTGAGATTGCACTACAGTGAGGAAAGAGCAAATATCCCATTCTTTACTGTACTGCAATCTGAGAAAAAGCACTTCAAGGTTCGATATTATGAGCGTTCACAATTTGTGCAATTTGCTCATATGATATAGACCCTTCTATTTTTATTATTTGTTAATGATACTATGAGTTTATAGCATTAGGATACTATAACCACAAACATGATCTTTTGATGTACACATAAATTACAAGCTCAAATATTATTTCAGTTGTGTAAAAAATAATAAAGAATATTGTAAAATAAATCAGTAATAGAAGTACATACTTTCATATTATTTCCAACTAAATTACTTTACATTTTCACCTAAAGTAATCAGATTGAGTTGAAGTTAAGATGGGGAGGTAAATTAAACTAATATGTGACTATTACAGTGAGAGATATTGGGAAGCGGAAAAGGGGAAAGAATGAATTGCTCTATTATTTCATTACTGTATAATAGTTTTTGTGATTGTTATTTGATTAAATATATATTTTGTTTTATTTCAACTTATTTTATATATCAAGTTTATTAATGTCTCCACCAGAACAACTATGTTTGCAGAGCTCTAACAGACAGTATTTTTGTTTTACTTTTTATTCTTCTTGTATTTCTGAAGGGGCATAGACTTACTAAGTAGTGATTTATAACCTGATAGGCTTCTTACTTATCTATTGGGTTAGGAATTTAGTTTATTCTTCTCAATATAGCTATTATTTTTTCTTCAAAAATATTCTGTTTTTTTTTGTCATGAACTTCAATACAAAGGACTTTTTGATATGTGCTATTTTTTATTGCTTATCCCTTTTTATGATTTTTAGAGGAACAAAAAATATTTACCTAGCTTTTATAGATGGATTTTACATTATTATCTTTAAATGTCAGTGGTTTAAATAGTCCAAGGAAACAATAAAATTTATTTCATTATTTAAATGTAAACAAATCTCGGGTATTTTTTCTTCAAGAAACTTATATCGAACATGCAGAAAAAATAATATAGATTTTCCATAATTTCATAAATACGAAGATCAAGATGGTCTTTTCACATTTATAATCTTAAAATATAATAATAGGTTATTGACTTAATCTTTATTGGTTTCCAGGTATGGGACAAAGTCTTGCTAAAGCATCTACTTTATTCTTAATAACTATAGGCAGTATAATTATAAGAGGTGATTTTAATTGTATATTGGATGACTCTGATACTAGCAATAAGAGAACTGAAATCCACTGCAAAAACTTTTATAAGATAGAATCTCTTAATTTATCAGGTACATTTAATATGAAGGACCCTGCTTCTTTGGTCTTTTGTCATCAGGATTATAAGTATGGTACATAAGGATTGATAAAATACTAGTCTCACAAGACTTCTATGGTATCTAGTTTTAACATAATTCCTTGTCCTATTTCTGAGCCATATTGCTTTATTTTAAAACATCAAACTAACTTTAACAAACTTGTCTTTTTTGTATGTAATTCCTGCTTATATAACTAAACTTAAAGAATTTAAACCTTGGTTAATCTCTGAATTATTTATTTATGTATTTATTTATTTAGTTATGTTGGAAACCAATAACACACCTAATATTAATATAGTTATGATTTTGGATTCATTAAAGGCTTACATCTTTATTAAAATTTTAACTTTGCATAACAAAATAAAGAATGGGATTCAAAATTATAAAATATCCAATCACAACAAATAGTGGCCAAATCTAGATTTTTTTTAAAGATATTGTGTAATACAAAAGAAACAGAATCATTAAACAATACCTTGACATATTATCACATAAAACAAATCTTGTGTTAGAAAGATTAAAAATAATATCTTATTATTCACCACCTAAACATATGCATAGCTTATAGGTTCATAGGTTCATACTAGGCTATCTGCCCTAGGGCATTTATAAGCCTAGCCAGAGTGTGTTTGGCTTTCGCCACCCATTTTAAATTAATTTTGCTATTCCCTTTTTTGAAGTTAGTATACTGTGCCTCTGTCTAACAGTGACACAGAAGTGATGCCCGGGGTAAACCTACGATCTCCCATCCACTCATCAAGACTCCTCTTGAAGAGAGTCAATGAGGGACTCTGCCTAACCTGGACTGGGATTTTATTCCAGAGTGAAGGGAGCCTCTGGGTTATGAATCTGTCCCTCCAGCACGTCCTATTTATTTCAGTGCTGAGGTTCAAGTCTGTCGAGCGTGTAGCTCGATGGGATTTGGATTTTCTGAGGTGCAGCATGTCCATTAATTCCGGGTTGGACATGGCTTTATACGTCAGGCACAGATCGCCTCTGAGCAGGTGGTATGCCACTGAGTAGAGCTGGAGTTTCTTTAACCGGGCAGCATATGGCATCTGTTTGAGCCCTATGATCCTCTTGGTGAGGTACTTTTGGGGTCTTTCCAGTTGCTGCAGGTGTCTGGTAAGGTACATTCTGAAAGGGGCATTGTACTCAATTATGGGCCTGATGAGGGATAAGTAAAGAGGCACAATGACCTCCCCTGATCTAGATGTGAATCCCTTCATGATTAGGTGGGCTATATAAAATGTTTTTCTAACCACTTTGGCCACGTGGTTGTCAAATGAGAGATTGCTATCAACTTGGGTCCCCAGGTCCCTAATTACTTCTTCTGTACTTAATGGATTACCACCTATGTGGTAATTTGTGGGCACTGTTTTTGCCAAAGGGATGACTATACACTTTTTGGCATTTAGCTTGAGGCCATGGCTCTGGCACCAGTTGTCTGTTTCTATGAGGCCCTTTTGGAGGATGCTTGTGTCGGCTGGAGGCGATTATGGCGCCCAGTTTGCAGTCATCTGCGAACTTAGTCAGCCACAGTCCTTCCGTGTTGGCCTGTACCTCCGAGAAGTATATACCGAACAAGAGAGGTCCCAGGACTGAGCCTTGTGGGATGCCACTTGTAACTGGTTTGGAGTCTGACATGACTCCAGCAATTCTAACCATGTGGGTTCTGTCCTTGAGCCAGTTTGCAACCCATCTAGTGACATAGGGGTTTATATTTAAGCTGGTGGGCTTATCTATAATGCCCGAGTGGGGTATTGTATCGAAGGCTTTTGCGAGGTCCAGGTAGGCTATGTGGACCACCTTCCCCGCGTCAATGGCCTTGGTGACTGTTTCAAAGAAATCAACCAGGTTTAAGAGGTAGGATCTGCCCTTAACAAAGCCAAACTGGGTAGGATCCAGTGTCTGTAGGTCCCCAATATCTTTATTTATGAGGTCCATGATGATCCTTTCCATAGCTTTGCAGACTAAGCTAGTCAGGCTTATGGGGCGATAGTTTCCAGGATCCGTTGAGGCACCACCTTTGTGGAGAGGGACCACTGTTGCTGTACGCCACTCTTTGGGTACATATCCTGTAGTAAGGCTAAGATTGAACAGTAGTTTTATGTTTGGGTTTAGCTCTTCTTGGAGTTCATGTAGGATGCAGCCCAGGACACCATCTGGTCCCATTGATGCTGTGTTTTTTGCTTTGGAGAGGGCAGCTCTTACCTGAGCATCTGAGATGTCAGGGGGGCAGCACTCTGCTGGGATAAATATTTGCCCTTTTGGTGGGGAGGGGGGGGAGAAGTTTGCGCTCAACCTGTCAGCTAGGATGTTGGCAATGTCTGTGGGTTCGGTGTATTTTTTGTCATTTTGGACTAATTCTGAGCATGTCTGGGAATTCCCAACCAGGTTCCTAACATAACTAAAGAAAGCCTTGTGATTATCCTTAGTGTCCTGTGCAATTTTTCTCTCGAAGCTGGCCTTAGACGATTTTATGAGTGCCCGTAGTTTTTTGCTAATACTGATCAGAGATGCCTTCCCTTTTTGGGATTTTGCTCTATCATGTAGTAGCTTCCTCCTTCTATTGTATAGTTTGTTTATGGCTGGGGTCCACCAGACAGGATGTCTGCCTTTGGATGATTGGGTCTTGGTTTTATTTGGGATTGCACGATCCATGCATTCCTGAAGGTGTTCATAGAATGCGTTTATAAAGGACTCTGCGGTCTGGGCCATATTTTCCACAGGCCCGGGGGCTTTGAAGGATTCCACCTCGGTTTTGAGGAGTGTGAAATTTGCTTTAGAGAAGTTTTTCACTGTGGTTTTCAGGGCAGGCGGTGGAGTCGGGATGTGAATATCCAGTGAGATTAGTTTATGGTCTGATCTTACCATTGAGGGATACACTTCTGGTCTGGAGCATAGAGTCCCCATGTTGGTGATGATCAGGTCCAGTATGTTTTCCCCTCTTGTGGGAGTGGTAACAAGTTGTTCCATAGCATTTGAGTTTATAAATTCTAGGAATCTTTGGGCTAGGGTGTTGGAGCTAGAGTAATGCTCCCAGTCTATGTTTGGGTAGTTGAAGTTGCCCAATATAATGGTGTTTGGAGAGACCTTCATATTTTCCAGTGTTCTCAGGAAGGCCGAGTGGGGTTCCTGGCTTTGGGAGGGTAGTCTGTAGCAGGCTATAAACTGGAAGGCAGTTTTACCCACTGTTAGTTGCACATGGATAGTCTCTGATGCTTCGTGCTCTGCCAACAACCTGGAGGTGTGGGTATCTTTGATGAATATTGATACTCCCCCCTCCTTTTGTGGTACGGTCCAAGTTTTGGGGCCGAAAAGCATGGTATGAGGTATAACCTGGTAGTGCTGGGGTGCTCTCTGGAGCCTTCAGCCAGGTTTCTGTTACTGCACAGATATCGATTTTTTCCATGCTAAGGAGAGTTTCGAGTGCATGCATCTTGAGGTTTAGACTTCTGGCATTGAGTAGCATTACTCTTAGTTTCTTATCCCTTGTGATACCTATGGAGGTGGGTTTGTCTTTTGAGCCTTGCCTAAAAAAGGCACTATGCGGGTAGCAAGAGCCTTTGCCAATATCCGAAAGCCCAGGGGTGACAGGTGCAAGCCATCCCTAGCAAAGCACCGTGGCTTGTCGAGCATGTCATCCCAGGCTGACAGGCATTGGATCCCCTTTAAATGACACCAATACGTAAGCCAATTGTTGAAATTGATCATCTTGTCTTCATATTGTGGCATCATTCTTGGTGAGGGTAAGATGCTACTCAAGATCAGGGTCATACCGGCCTGGGCTACATGCTCAGAGAGCTCCTTTATGTCTCTTTTCATGTAGTCCAGGGAGGTACATCTCAGGTCATTCACACCAGCATGGACAATGACTGAGTCATATTTGTACTTGCCTTTGAGTGACCTGAGTGCTTGTGTTATGTGGCGGATCCTAGCGCCCGACAGGTAGCTCACTGTGACCTTCTCCTTGTTCAGCCTGGTGAACGGGATATCAGTGTGCCTGACAATAGAGTCACCTATTACAATTGTATCAGGTGTGTTGTTTAGCCTTAAGGGCTGTGACTGTTCGGCACACTGGCTTTGTGAGCTACATGTTGCACGTGTTTTGTTTAGGGTAGCGGTTGCTTGGGTGTCTGCTTTGGAAGTCTCTGCTGCTTAGGCAGATTTTTATTTAGAGCCTCCGAGTATGTTTTTGTGTGTTTATGTGTTTGGTTTGCTGTCGTGGTAGGTCTATGTGAGACTGGAATTGTAGTGAGTGTGTTTTTTTTTCTCCTCCTGACTGGTTTCGCCAGTACTGAGTTGAGAGAGCTTAGCCTCCAGTATGGCTATATGGTTGCATCTCTCACATGTGTTGGAATTTATTGGGAGGAGGAGAGGGTTGTCTGTATACATGAGGCAGTTGTAACATTGCCTCAAGATTCCCAGATTCACCAGCTGGACCGGAGAGGAGATTGACAACTGATCTTTGGACATGCTAGAATAGTATTGTGAATTCCTTTATAATTGAAAAAAGGGCCAATGGGGAACAAGGTACTAAAGGGGAGTTTGTGAGGGTGTAGTGTTTTTAATATTTTAGTGCTGACTTATATAATTGCTTTAGTGAGCAAGTGCCAGGTAACTTAAATGCAATGTGTTTCAGGTAAATTAAATGCAAAAACGACAAACAGTAACTTTCTTTCAAGTGAAACAAGGAAATAAGTACAGTAAGCAATGCAGATATCACTAGGGATCCACAGAAGTGCTGAAAAGCCACGTTTTAGGTGGAATTAGCGTTTCAGGGAAATAAGCAAACAAACAAGCAGCATACAAATAAAGCTAGATTCAGCAGGCCTGGATTTAGTCTATGCTACAGCAAACAAGGTGTACCAATTTCAGTAAGAAGCAGTTCAAATATGCAGGCACTATAAACCTTTAACCAGAAATTCCCAGCTCAGAAGGGCAGAGTCCAGCCTCTCCTCCCACAAGAGTGCAGACCACGAACCCTTTTAATGTAAAATAACTGGCCTGAAGCCCAAGTGCTTAAACCAGAATTAATACACTTTTAGAATAACAGACACTGAGCCCTCAATCAGCAGTTCCCAACTTAGAAGGATGTAAGCTGCCTGTCCTGCCACCACAGTGCAGACCACAAACCTTCCTAATGTAAAATAACTGATCTGAAGCCCAAGTGCTTAATCCAAAAGACTTAGAATGATAGCTACACTTTAATCAAGTTACTAATAAATACAATTGAATACTTTAAATAATGCCTGGATTAGTGCTCAGGTTATACAAACAAAGCTAGATTCAGCAGGCCTGGATCTAGTCTATGCTATAGTAAATAAGGTGTACCAATTTCAGTAAGAAGCAGTTTAGATATGCAGGCACTATAAGCCTTTAACCAGAAATTCCCAGCTAGAAGGGCAGAGTCCAGCCTCTCCTCCCACAAGAGTGCAGACCACGAACCCTTTTAATGTAAAATAACTGGCCTGAGGCCCAAGTGCTTAAAATAGAATTAATACAATTTGAATAACAGACACTGAGCCCTCAATCAGCAGTTCCCAACTTAGAAGGATGCAAGCTACCTGTCCTGCCACCACAGTGCAGACCACAAACCTTCCTAATGTAAAACAACTGGTCTGAAGCCCAAGTGCTTAAACTAAAAGGCTTAGAATGAGTTACACCAAGCAGTAATAAATACAATTGAGTACTTCTAAGATGACGCAAAAGCAAAATTAAGTAGGAAGAAACACAAATACAGTAAAAGCAGATTTTGTTTTTTTGTTTTATAAAAAGAGTTAAATTGCAATCAAATATTAATAATATTCTAGAAGTTAAACATGAAAGAAATAATAAAACTGTAATGGATTTGGAGACATTCTTGATACTTTTAGATTCCATTACACCTCACAAAACCAAAACCCTGTCTCTGGTATTAAAACCTCAGTATTAAATCAACTCTCTTAATATTAAGAAAATTCCATCAAAATTAAACATTTTTATAAACCAATTTCTTATAAAAAAGTTGTGGATCAAATTAAAAATTCACCCAACAAAACTGGTGTTGATGGAATAATAATAGAAATTTATAAACATTTTCCTTCTATTCCATCTGTTTTTCATAAAAAAAATATCTGTGGTTCAGTCTCAGGGAAAAAAATCTACTTTCCTGGAATTATTCATTAATTGCTCTTGATTTGAAAAAAAAATTAAAAAAAAAAAAACATAAATTTACTCTTCTCATAGACTTATCCCACTTTTAAATAATGATTACATTTTTTATGAATATTATTGCTAATAGAACTATAGCCCAAATTAATAGTGATTAAACAGGTTTTGTATATTAAAGAGAAACTCATGATAACATTAAAGATATATTAACTCTTATACATTTTTAAATGGAGGGAAAAAAGAGGCATTACTAATCAGTTTAGACATAGAAAAGCATTTTGACTCCTTAAATTGGAATTATCTATTTGAATATTTGAAATATTTAAAATTATTTGATTTTTCTGAAGTTTTATCTCACTCTTAAAAATATTTATAAGATTAATACTGCTTTTGTTAAGACAGGTCCCTTTACTTCAGAACATATTCATCTAATTAAATGTACTAAACAAGGCTGTCCTTTTTCCTGCATTTTATTTGATTTAGCCATTGAGATTTGTTATTTTGCGAACCTTTGCAATAACTTATTCCACTCAAAACTGGTGACCTAAAATCTTCAAATGAGTGGATGAAGGAACAGACAGTATGAAAAGTTTAAATTATAAAGTCAATTCATTTAACCATTTTAAAATAAAAAATAAATAAATGACCAGGATTGGTCTAATACTTTGGCCCCTGACACGATTCTTAAGTGTGAAGGGATGCAGACTGGTAGAATGCAAATAGGAATCATTGAAGGTTGGTTTCTTAAAACATTTTAATTTAAAACCAACCTGTTTGCTTAACTTGAACATATAAGTGTTATTGTCCCCATAATCATTGTCTACAAAGGGGGGGGGGGGTCAATAACCAAATCAGGATATGCCTTTTTATTTTATATTACCCCATTTATTGAGAGATTCTTGGGATTTTTTGAGAAGAATGACACTAGAGATACGGGATCCTGAGAGAGGTTTTCTCACTATCAACGTTTTGGATTTGTTTAGCTTGAAACCAATGGAAGAGGGACGTCATTCTTCCTGGACACTTTGATCAAATGTAAATTTTTAACTGTGGATTGTATTAGAATCTTGTTGGATTTAATAGATTTGGTATTAAATAATTTATTTTAAGGGGCAGTTTTTAAACAGCTGAAAGGAGTATAAATGTGCGCATCATGTGCCCCTATCTATGCAAATGCAGCTTTGTTGGCCTGGGAGAAAAACAGCATTTTCACATCTGAATATGTGAAGCTTATCAAGAGCTATTTTAGGTTTTTAGATGATATATTTATTTTATGGACTGGCTTGCAAGAAAATATATTTGAACATACAGAGTTCATGCATAAATACATACCATTTTTAAAATTTAATTTCATTTTTAATAGGTTCATTGATAGGTACTAGGCTATCAGCCCAAGGGCCTAAGTAAGCCTAGCCAACAAGTTTCCCTGGCTTACACCACCCAAGAAAGTTATTTTCCTGTGCCACTGTCGAGCAGAGCCACAGAAGTGATCCCCAGGGTGTATTTCCTATTTCCCATCCACTCATCAATTTTTCTTAGAGTGCTAATGGGGAACTTTGCTTGACATATATGGGTAGCTTGTTCCAGAGTATGGGAAGTCTCTTGGATAGGAATCTATCCCTTCAGCATGTCCTGTTTATTGTGTTGATAAGGTTTAGGTCCCTAGAGCATGTAGCTCAGAGGGATTGGGATTTCTTTAGGTGTAGCATGTCCAATAGCTCTGGGTTTGACATATCTTTATATGTTAGACAGAGATCACCTCGGAGTAGGCAATATGCTATGTAGTAAAGTTGGAGTTTTTTGAGACGGTCAGTGTAGAGCATCTGTTTGAGGCCAGTAATCCTCTTTGTGAGGTACTTCTGTGTCTCTCAGTTACTTGGATGTTCAAGTTGAGCAAACGGGTTGGATTTAAATCAAAATTATTTAGGAAACCAACTTTCAGTAATTTCTATTTGCATTTTACCAGTTTGCATCACTTCATGGTTAAGAAGAATCTCGTTAGGGGCCAACGTATTAGAGTTGCCATTCCTGGTTATTTTTTATTTTAAATGGTTAAATAAATTTACTTTATAATTTGAACTTTTCAAGCTGACTCTTCCTTCATCTACTCATTTGAAGCTTTTATTTTATAATGTAATTCATACAAATTCAAATATTACTGGCATTGACATTTTTAAATATATTTCTTCTAAAATTGTTATTTGCGGATAATTTTCTGTTAACTTTCCCAAATTCAAACTCAACACTTGTTGAACTCAAATCTATAACATGTTTATTTCAAACTATTTTTGGTCTTCATTTCAATCAATCCATATCTAAATTTTTAATTAAATTTAAAAAATCCATATTCATAAATATATTAGAACTTGGGTAACCAAGTCCTTTCTCTGGAATATTTGGGAATTACATTTTTGACATCTATAGATGAAAGAATAAGTGTTAATTATGATATCATAATTATGATAACATCATAAGTACACTATTTTTTTTCCTAAATGGATTATTCTTATTTCCTTTGAAGATAGACTTCCAACTGATAAAAATTATTTTTTTACCTAAAATGTTAACTATAATATAAGCCCTGTATCTTGTACCTAGTAAATGTCTCATCAGTGAAATAATTACAATTTCTTTCCTAATAAACCTAGAATACCATTTCTTCATCGTATTAGAACATGGGATATTGGAAGAATAAATTTCCCAGATTTTGAAACTTGCATCAAAGCATCAATATTTAAAATTATATCAAATTGGGTTGATCCCAGTTCTAATTCTAGGTGGAAAACTTTAATGATTTGAAAGTCAAAGATTCTAAATGACTTAATTTGGATTTCCATGATTGACTATTAGTACATAATGTGATAACACAGACCCATGAATTGTGTTTATCTCTTTCTCACTCTCAGTGTAAAGAAATTCCTAAATTATTACATCTTTTCTTACAACAAATCAAAAATTGATAATTTAATTTCAAAACTTTACAAAATTTTAATAAAATATAAAATTTAAATATTAAATTTTGGAATCATCACATTAGCTAATTCTTCTTCTTTGACTCCTCAACACAAATCTCAAATACTATCATCTATTGATTGTAACTTTTGGTCTCATTATTGACACATATTTATGTGGAAAATTTTAAATAGAGCTTTCTTAATTTCAAGTAAAATAGATAAAGTTAATGGTAACAATAATATGAATTGTTGGAGACATTTGCAAGTATGTAATGCTGATTGGATACATGTTTTTTTAAGACTGAGATTGTGCTTATCTAAATTTATTTTGGAGCACTATAAATGACCTCTTGGTCGCATTATTGGTGCATATTTACTTGGAAATTTTTACATAGAGCTTTTTTAACTTCAAGTAAAATAGCGGTAACAATAATATAATTTGTTGGAGATGTTTGCAAATATCTAATATTGATTGGATACATGTTTTTTAAGACTGAGATTTCTGCTTATCTAAATTTATTTTGGAGTATTATAAATGACTTCTTGAAAGTTTTATTTTCAGATAATTTTTCTTTATCCAAATTTTTTATTTTATTTCATATACATGAATGCGGGTGATTTGAAATGTGATAATCTTTTTCTTTTATTGTCTATCTTGCAGTTTCAAGGAAATGTATTACTAAAGAGTGGAGATCCTCAAACCCACCATCCTTTAGAGCCTTTTTATCATTCTTAAAGAGCTTTCAGAGAATCTAAAGCTAAAGAACAAAGAATTCATTCCAAGCCATTTAACTCATAATCCTTGGTTGAAAGTGAGCACTCTATCTTATCTCAAATGTTTAAAAATTAAAGTAAAATGATAACTGAGAGAAGAATATCTTGATGGAGGCTTAGCTATTTCAGTCTTTGAATTCTTTGCAATTGTATTATTTTATTACTACTAATGTTTATATTGTTACCTGAATATTTCTATTGATAAATGACCAATAAAATGTCTTTGAGTAAAAAAGATCATAAACAAGGAAACCAAACCCAGGAAGACCAATATTATCAGGCAAACAAACCCTGAAAGAAAGGATCTCTGAGTTCATGGAGAAAATTAGTAGTGAAAAGAATGGCAATATTCAAGATGCCACTCATTTTCTTCTCATTCTGTCAGGTTATCATAACCTACCACTTAAAACTGTTTAGCCACAATGGATGTTACATCACTCTATGTAAACATCTCACATGAGGATGGTATTGCTGCTTGTCCCACAGTTGGTGTTAAATCACTCTACACAAAACACCCAATGTGTGGATGGCATTGCTGCCTGTCTGCACAATGGACATTGAATCACTGTACACAAACATCTCACATTAGAATGTAAGTGCTGGCTATCCCCACAAGGGGTGTTGCATCAGTCTACACAAAACACTCAGTACATGGATGGCATTGCTGCCCATCTCAATTACTTATAAGAAAAATATTATTGTGACATTACTCCAGATGTAGTGGGACATGTTATAAAATGTATTCTGACACATGACTTTAATGTTAATAGAAACTGTTATGTTCAAATTATGGGTACTGCAACAGACACCTGAATGGCTCCACAATATGCAGACACCTTCATGGTAAATCTAGAAGTGGAATTTCTACCACACTGCTCATATAGATTACCACTTATTTCCATTTTTTTTTCTGTACACCCCTGTGGTGAATACCACCAAGGAATCGACAGAATCCACCCATCTGTTAAACTGGTCCTTGGAGTACTCAACTTCAGGGGTAACCTTCCTTGCTATCAAAGTTACCGTACGTGATAGTACATTACAGATATATCTACAGGAAACCCGCTGGCTGATGCATCTTTATAGGATTAATCATCCCAGCCACACAAAGAAGTCAATCTTTTACAGCCAAGCACTTTAGTATCACTATATTTTTTCTAATGAGGCAGAAAAAAAGATGCACTGTTGGCACAATTAAAAGAAGTCATGCTTTCTCAAGGTCACTTTGTCAGGGAGTTTGACAGGAAAGTATACTGAGCAAAACAATTATGGGAACAGCCGCTCTTGTATAAAGAGAAGAAACCCTGTAACAAAATTTCATTAGTGACAATATAGCATCCAAAATCTCATGATCCAAATCATGAGGGATCACCAGCCAGTGTTTAGTGAAGATGACAAGTTGTGAAACAGATTTCAGGCATTCCAGTTTCTGTCATTTATACAACCAGGAAATCTAAAGAATCTTCTTGTGAGAAGCACACTTATATACCAGAAAAGAACATAGTCAAAAATAGTACAAAATCATGCAGTCATTTGAAATGCAAAACATGTCAGATGGTTTACACTGCTTGTAACAAAACAAAAGTCTCAAAGTATAGGGTTCCTTTACGTTCACTTGTTGCCTAATCAAATGAAGGAAATGTCCAGATACAGGTAAAATGGTTAAGTCAAGTTCCATGTAAAATGGCTGACAAGCCAGTGGCAGCACATTTTTCCCAATCTGATCATTCTGCATCAGTTATAGTTCTTTAATGACATTTTTGTACACCCTTGGAAAGAAGAACAATGGAGATTAAGCTAATCTAGTTCTTCCATATGACAGTCAATAGTCTTGGGTAGTCTTCACTCTGACTTGGACATTATAGGAAATTCACGTTTTGTGTTAATCAAAACATTTCTCACACAAAGACTACCTGTTCAGACAAACACATTATAAATTATATCTTTTTGTTTTCCTTGTTTGGATTTAAGCAGTGTCACGACATATCTTTTTTTTAGTATGAATTACTTTCCCATTAAGTGTTAGAACAGTCTCTGGACCTATTATCTTCTCTGCTTAATAAGTGCTAACGGTAGTGTAATATGCAGGGTGAACATTTATCTGAGACCATAACCTGGTCTTATAACATTTCAGGTTGTCACACATACACACACAAACTGCATCAGTCTCTGAGGTGTAGTTTACCATAACAGTGTCCATTCTCCACGTTTTCTTTTCACAATGACATTTTTAAGTTTCTTTTTTTGGCCAGTAAGAAAGAAAATATATACCTCCCTTTTAGGTCCAAGTGGATAGTTAAGCACTGTCTCTAACATCAGAAACTTAGCAAGCCCTGATGTAGGGCTCCTGTTAGCCCAAAAGCTTGAATAATTGCAAAATCAGTGTTGATCGAAAACATGGTATTATGTAAGATCTATGTGTGAGTCTTTGTGCTCTTTGTTAGAGAACCAGCATATTTCTTATTTTTTCTGTCCTGTTTTAGCTGATTTAATAATATTTCTTAAAGGTTTTGGTTAATTGTTTTATATTTGGCATGATTTAATGGACTAAATCTGTACAAAATCTTCCAGTTGTGTTGTTAGACTGGATTGGCTCCTTTACTTCTGCCTTGATTTAATATTTGAGATGTACAACAGATCATCCAGTAATTCTGTTAGGCAATATGCAGCTTTGGATCCTATAACTAGATTTCCTGTTTGTACTTTTTTGAGTTCATGTACTTGTAACTGGCATGATTTTATATTGAGACTTTTATCATAAATCTTCCTTTGGTGGTGGTAAACACTGTGATGCTTATTTAATTTCCTTTCCACCAAATAGGAGTAATTTTCGATCTTTGCTGTAGCTTTTAGTTCAGTCTATATTTTGAATTCATTCAGTTTCCCATCTGTAGATCACAACACTATTCAACTATTTGATTATCAAAATTCTTTATATATGCCCCATTCTCTAAGGCTTTTGTAGTGATCCAGTCTGCCCTCATAAAATCTTTACAGGAAAGGGGTAAAAATAATTTTGGTAGGCTTCCCTTTTTCCATGATCCAATTTGAGTTTTCAAGATATTTGATAATATGTAAGGAAATATTAAATGGAATAAATGAAATTGCTTTCCTCTTTGTATGGCTGGTGGCAACATTTATGCAGTGTAGGAGTTCATCTCCCATCTTGAAAGAAAAATGGATGTCACAGTCTGTATCTGAAAAATATAAGTTACCCAGCAGTACCGCAGGTTTCTCAGATACGTATATCTTCTAAAACCTGAAAAAAGTCAGGGTTTACATCACTTAACAACCCATCACTTCTGTAAAATCAAAAATTAAGCTCATTGCTACAGAATTTCACAACTGCAGTAAACGCAGTGTTTAGAAGGAAACCAATCACTCTTTGATTCACAGATTTATACATTCACATAGCTTTTAAGGCACATTCAGTCCATGGATGTTAATTGTCTTGTCAGTACCTCCCATCATATGGAACCTCCAATCTTCAGCATGGCAAAACAAGTTTGGTCCAGGTGAATTTATGGTTGCCTGTTCAATCTTCTAAGGCTTGCTTCAAAGGAAACAAGTGTATCACCCTGTTTTATGTGTAATGGAAGCCTATTCCAAAGATATGTGGAGCTCTAAATAATAGCACTGCCCCATCAGCATGTTTTTTTTTTTCTTTTTATGATGATGATGATGATGATGATGAAGAAATTATATATCTTTAGTCCAAGTTTTTATGGAGCCACTTGTTCTGTGGCAGTGTGGGATCAAGAATGGTTGGGCCATTAGTATAGAATGCTAGATATAAATCGCCATGTAGGAGTCTAAAAGAAACCTATAGGAATGGAGCCTCAAGCTTGTTTGATACCCTAAGGTTTTTACTCCAGTGATCTTTATAGTGTAGGAATCTCTGGGGTATTTCTAGCTTTGTGATGTGATTATATGGACCTGTACTAAAAGGAGCATTATATTCTATAACTGGTATGATCAGGGAAGAATACAGAGCAATGATAATGATCACTCAGGTTGTACCCGTTACTTTAACTACAGGGGTTCTATTTGTGAGCCAGTTTGCTATTCATCTACAGTGTAAGATATCCAAGATTTACAATTCCTACATGGAGAATAGTGCTGCAGACCTTGGTCACATGCCGATATGCCGCATGAACTACATGGCCACTGACTACGTCTTCATTAACATTCTCAAATATGACTTAACTAAGCAGGCATGATCTCCCTATGTAAAAACCACATTAGTACAGTTCTGGAACAGTAAGAATGTGTATATCAGAGCTTATGAAATTATGCAAATAATAAACTGCTCAACCCAAAGGAGACTGTTCGTCACAAAAAGAGAAACAGTAGAATAGCAACACGTTCAGTCTCACCACGGCTATGGAACAACGAAGTCAGATCAAGATTTGCTGTAAAAGGCTTTAATTAACAGCTTATGAAATTAGATGTAATATGTTTCATGACAATCTAGGCTTGTCAAGCTGATGGGTCTATAGTTCTTGGGATCTAAGGTGAGGCCCCCTTTATGGCGTAGCAGAATAATATCCATTTTCCATGCATCAGGGCACATACTATATGGCTATGCTTAATCTAAATGGTTTTAAGTAGGATTTGGAGAGGGAATGCCTAGCATTGACTAAGCAAATGGGTATATTGTTGAATCTTATAGAGGTGGTATTTTTAGCATTAGAGGGTACACTTATGACAAGTTCCATAATTACTTTTTGGGGGGGGACTTGGGAACTTGAGTGATTGTTTCTGGTATCTAAGTGGTACTAAATTTTATATTAGAATTAGAACCATCTCTAGGGCTGCAGTAGGTAATACCATCAATGCATCAGTTCAGGGCCTCGCTAAGTATACTTTCATAATTATTTGATGTTAAAGGATTTATGATTATGCTTGGCTTCATATACTAATCTTAGTTCATGTTCTGCTTTGATCTTCCTCATGCTAACATTCTGAATTTTGTCATCCTTTTTATGGAGTCTTTAATGAGGGTAGATTTTGATTTATTATAGGGCTCGATTATTTTTTTTTCTTGAGGTTATTAATGCTTGCTTTCTGCCAGTGATGATTTGTTTTAGCGTTTCCCCAATATATTTTGCTCTGATTGAAACTTATTTGTTTATGCTATTCGTCAGATGGTAACAAAAAAAAAATGTTGTCATAAGTGAGAGCTGAGGCTACAAGACTGTAACTCTTGCAGTTGAACACAGTAACACCTTACTACCAGAAATCTACCAGTTTCTTTTCCTTCCACAATCAGTATTATTACACCCTTTTCTTTTGTCTTTGATATTCTGTTGAATATCCACACCTGAAATCTTTCCTTTATCAAATTTACAAGTCTGTTTCCATCTAAAAGTGCATCCTGTAACATTGCTATTTGCACCCTACATTTCAAAATATAATTCAATACTATTTTCTTTTTGCTTATGCCTGTAAGGCCATTTACATTGTACATAGATATTGACAGAGTAGCCGTAATGATAAAAAACTATTACTCTCACCTATTATACATGACATTTCTTCTTTTGAATGTGTATGTCCAGCTATTGGTTTATATGCACATGCTAATGTTTTACAGGCTGATCTCTTAATTATTTGCTTCTTACCTTTGTATAATCACGTCACATTTATTGCCTTTTTGCTTCGATAAAAACACTGAAAAAATAAACAGATTTTCTAATACCCACTCCCTTTTAACATACAACAAACACATAACTGTGTACATTTTCCAACAATGAAGTTTACCTCATTCGATATAATTAGTTATCTGACATCAATGGCTGCACCGACAGGCATTACCTACTGTAAAATTAAGGCTACACAAGAGAAAAAAGCACAAGCCTGTGTTCCCATTATAGTAGTTTCTCTCTCTCTTACTATCTTATCGCCATTCATCTACCTGATGTGCAAAATAGCTTGCAGGTTTCAGTAAAAATTAATATTTAACTTTGTTTAAACTTGGCCAATACACTTAAACTAAATTGTGCACTGTTGAATTTAAATGCATTGAAATACTAACTTATTCACTTCCCACAGTTTCAAACTTCATTTGTTTCACTGAATTGTTTTGCCAGTGTGCTTTTAAATGTTAATTGTACTACACTTTGTACACTTCATACAGGTCGCACCTAGTCCCCTCATGATTGTTTGCACTAGTACACTGCACATCTTGAAGTAATAGCAGCTTGTAATGGAATGGAAAAAACAGTAACTTGTAAACTGACGAACCCTTGTAAATTTCAACCAGAACATACTCTTCAGACCTCTCATGATTAACTGCTTGCATCTTAAGTCTTTATGTCTTCAACTGAAAGCATTTGCAAATGGAAAAGTAACTAGTGACTTTGCAAATGTTAAAATTACCATTTCCCATGCTTTTCATCATTTTATCTATTTTGTCAGTTCTTTCAAGCCTTTTTGCTTAAACTTGTCTAAGGACATTAGTGTAGACACCCACCTCTATATAATGAAAAATTATTATCTTTAATGTCTACACACAGTATGATAAATAACAGTTTACTGTCAAAATGTCTAGGTGACTTACCTCGACTGTGAGCAGGTTGAACACTGAGGAGCAGAGAGGCAAAACTGCAAACACATTTCCTATTGACTTTGAAAACATCGATACATAGCTTGTGTTCACAGTTGTGAGCGTCCTTGTTTTGAAGTGCATCACACTACAGTGGGGATTGGGAAAACTACCCCTTTTCTCACTGTAGTGCGATCTTGGAGTTAGAATGTATAATTAGCAGGGTGTGGGTGGGGGTGCAGGGCAGTTTGCCCCTCTGCAAAACACTAGGAAATTCTCTACATCATAGTATGTTTTTTTTCTGGATGGTGAGCAGTCAAATGTTGATTCTTTCCTTTGAAAGAATTGACATTCTGAGCAGTCTGCTGGATGGTTTTCCATTGTTCCAGGTCGGGGATGTGCACAGTCGAGGTAAGTCACCGCAACATTTTGATAGTAAACCGATAAATACATATTTATAGTCTCTCCCCAGCAACCCAAGGTCACAACATTGTATTAACTTTAATCTATTCCTTTCTAGTCTTTCTTACATTATTGCAGTGTTTACACTGGATAAATTACACCTAAGGAAAAGGATCTTTATACTTAAATATATTAAGAATATACAACAGTCACTGATAAGTTTCTTCCAAGCTCACATTTGAAATATCTAATAGCATACTATACAAATCTGTAATTTATATAATGTAACATGCACTGTACATCATGAAATTTTATACAAATACTAATTAAATAAGTTATTTAATGTTTTATTTTCTTCAGACCATTCAATGTCCTTCTAAACACTAATGACATAAAGTGGGGTTTATGCTTTACATTTCACCAAACAGATTATCACAGTCAACAAAATGCCAGTGTTTCTAAGCCACTTTTTGCAAGGCCACATTTCACATGCATAATGCTTAATGGTATTGAGCTTTACAGTTGTCCCACGTATTCCCTAATTTCATATTGTTGCTTGTCTTCTTCAGTCTCCAACTACAGTCTTGTGTTGAAGTCCAAGATTCTCATGATCCTTGTAATTGGCTTCTAGGCTTTTTTTTCCTGTCATGGAATAATAGAAAATGAGTCAATGTTGCTGTCTCTATGAACTTTGCACCTCATTCTTTTACAATAACAAAGTATTCTTCTGCTTGCCGGCTTACTCTTTGTTGGCTAAAGTTTCTTTTTTTCCATCTTGGCCTGTTCTACATCTAAACTGTCTTTGATTTTCTAAGAAAAATATTTGCAAAGCAGTTAGATGCATCAGCTTGAGTCTTAGACCTGTTCTTGGCATTCCTTGGCTGCCAAGATGAACTTGCTTTTCATTTACCTGGTGTAAAGCAGTCAGTCATTTTCTGCAAACAATCAGTTATCCTCAATTTTTAACACTTTTTCTTTTCTTCCTCAGTTTGTCAGGAGGAGCTGTTTTGGCTGGCATGATTGATGGATGGATTGCATCTTTTAATAATAAAGGTCTGGACTGCTTTCTTATGGCCAGACTTGACATGCCCTCTCAGTTAATACCTGTGGAGCACCAGGCCAGTTGTTTATTTTTACTGTCATAGTAATGCAGTCTGTTCCTTCCAGTTTCTCGGGTATAGCAAAAAAAATTCTCTGAGGGCTCTGTCTTCTAATTCTGTTATTTTTAAAACATTTTTTAATGAGAAACCTTATGTTCAGCAAGCCTTTTTTTCATTTCATCCTCAGAGTTTTGCAGTTTTATTAGCTCATTTAAATAGCTAGTAAAAGCTTCTTCTGTTTTTCTTTCCTTTTGTCATTTTACTTTATATATTTCTTCAGTGAGTCACTGATTTTTAAACTTCTCTGAGTGAATATGATTTATGTTTTCATCTAAATTGCTGGAAGCCATCTCCTGTACCAAAACTGAAAGTTGAATTGTTTTTATTATACAACTGCCAAGATTCTTTCCCAACCAATATTTTTTTTCTTTTCATTTTCTGGTTGATTTTCTCTTACTTCTGCAAAGCTCTTCTTTACTTGCATCTGGGCAGAGGCATTACTAGCCAGTAACTGAATTTTGACCAAATTGATGTATTGCGTGGGCTTTTGATCCCACAATTTTTTTCATTTTTCCTACTGAGAAAACTGTAATCGATCCAAGATAGCGGTACACTGATCAATGGAAGTGCAGGACTTGCTATCAGTTGGTGGGATTCTCAAGGAGGGAAGAGGCATACAACACTGTAGGACTTGCTGCTTTTTCATGAATTGTGGTAGCAGTGTAGTTCCTCACTGCGTGTCACACTTGTCAGAAAACACCACCGTTATGCATATTGATGATCATTTTTTTGAGTATTTTCACTGTTATGCAGTAAGTTATTGTACAGTAGAATAGTTTTGTTTTAATTATTTTAACTTATTAAAGCTGAGTGATGCCTCCAGGTGTTTCTCCAGTAACATCCTTTTGCCACCATCAGATATTGCTTCTTCATATTTGCATTAATAATTCTAAAGCCATGCTACATACAAAGTATTAAAATATCTTATCTTAAAGATCACACAATGGCAAACACAACTGTACAGATATGTGACTTTTGTCTAGTGCAGTTAGAGATAATTGTTCATATAATGTTTATTTTCTGCTATCATAAATGTTATGTTTTTTCTAAATATCTCAGCAACAATGTATCACAGACAGAATTGCTTAGATCCATACTGAAGCTCTCAACTGGAAGATCAAAATGATTACAATTTAATAGTTACTGTGTTTACTGTGACTTAAAAAAATCCATTTTAAGATCTAGAACCTAAACAATACTACCACTATAAACACAGTTTGTGCTGAAGTGTTTGCCCTCTACACTTCCTTAGTAACAATTATGGTTCCAGAGATCTGAACATTTATTTGTAATGTAAGAACATTATTTGATTTAAAAAACTTAGGCGTTGCCCATTGGAAGTTGCAGTGCAACCCACCAGAGCTCCATTGAAAGGAATGAGTTAAAGTAATATGCAAATTATGAAATGTTATTTGCACGTGTACTTTGATCTCCTTGTTTACATACATGTTTCACTGGTTTAGCTAACTGAATGCTAGCTATTTTTTTTTTCAAGGATTATTTTGCAGGTGTGTATAGATGATGTGTCATGTAGTGCCATACAGCCCAAGTTAAAGATTCTTTACTTTAGGCTTTTTTCTGTGATCTTGTGTTTTTAAAGCATACTTTCAGTTGAGTGATAGCATCTAATGGCAAATTAAATTTTGGGGGGTTGGTTTGTGGTGTACCAAGCTTGTGGATTTTATTTTTCTTCCTCGTGGTGCTGCAGCTTCACAACAGTGAGGTAAACTAGTTATATAACTCTACTAACCCTAACTATTGGTTGCTGTTTTATGGCAGGCCTCCTTCAGATTGTTGCGTCATAAGTAATACACAGGAGGTTGCCGCTTCTTCACCTTCCTCATTACTATTTTTAAAGTCTCATCTGTTCATTGATGAGTGAAAATGACTGCAAGCTGCGTTCATTTAAGGGCTTCAGTTATCATTACAAGAAGCTAAAATGACAACAAACTATTTCTACCAATAAATTTATAGATGAAAACAAATGATAGAAAATTGGATAGGTAGATGAACTAAAACCAGAGTACTAAAAGAACACCCTGAACTGATCAAAAGTGAACTCAAATGAGAAAGTCTTCATCAATCTGAGGAAACACCCAAGTGTGGAATATTTCCTTATTTAGCTCCTTTTGACAAAGCACCATTATGCTAAACCATATAATGTAATATGCATAGAATAAATAAGACCAGTAAAACTGACAAGTAATTATAAAACCAAACTCAGTCTAAAATGAGAACAAACAATAGTTATGCCAATAAATTTATAGATAAAACAAATGATAGAAAATTGGATAGGTAGATGAACTCAAACCAAAGTACTAAAATAACATCCTAAACTGATCAAAACTGAGCTCAAATGAAAAAGTCTTCGGCAATCTGTGGAAGCACCAAAGTGTGGAATATCTCCTTATCCAACATGAAATTAAGTTATACTAGTGCTGAGCCCAGTATGTAAAAGAATGGAAGCTCCAACTTTCCTGATGCACCTTTGGAACCACCAGCAGTTAGAGGGTGGCAGAACACAATGCCTAGGGAAGGGAAATGGAAGTACTGCACTCTCCTTCAGGTAAGTGAGATCCAAGTCATACATGGACAAATATACCAGCATGAAGATTTTATAGCTGATAGGAAAACAGAGTGGAATCCCTTGCAATCTACACTAAACAGCTATAGTGTGATGGTACTGTGGTGTATCACTAAGTAATCTGGCAGTGAAGCTTTAACAAGATGTAATCAGTAAATCTTGGTATCAGGAAGTCCCAGGTGAAAAGATATTACTGTAGTCCATGCAGGAAGAGACCAACTCATAAATAACAAATGAAAATCTCCTGGAGTGGTAAGGTGCCTGAACCAGGAACTATAGATGATAAAGATTTCATCACGTATGATAACCTGGACCTTAAATGATAGGATCACTTATAAGTTATGTACCTTGCAGAGAAGATTAAGCTTATTGCAGCCATAGAAGATACGTGGAGGAAGTGACACAATCAAAAATATGTAAATTTAACATGAACTGTCCTGATCTCAGTTTAGTCATTGATAAGTGGCCTACAGGTCATCAGCAAGGGAATACATCTTTGCCATCTTGTTCTTACAAAAGAAGAGCTAGAACTAGGTGCCATTAGTATTGCAAATATATGTTAACCGTCTACTCCTAATGACAGCATTTTAATGGGAGCATTGACACTATGAAGAATAAAAGCCCAATTTCTAGACTGGTGATAGTCCATAGTCTAAAGGGAATGAGTCAGAAGAGTTTAAATGTAAAGTTGTCCTCTAGGCACAGCCTGTGATGTATGATGTAAACCACCCCAGGTCCACAGAAGAGAGACCACAGAAAAATTACAGCTACTTGATCAAAGTGCCATGATCAATGGTGTCAAATTCTGCAGACTAATCCAGCTGGACCAAAACAGAATAGTATCACTGATCTCTAGCCATCAGGGGATCGTTTATGACTCATTACTGTGGAAAGAGCAAACTGAAAATGATACGAGCATATGAGCCCATTAATTGTAAAGTAGGATTCAAGCTACAAATACACGATTTTCTCAATAACCTTACATAGGAAAAGAAAATTAATTACTGGGTGGTCCAAGGATGGTTCATAAGAACTGAAGTAACAAGGATCTTCTTTAAGTCAGTTGGAAAACCAGACCTTACAAGGACTTCAGTATTTAGTAATGTATTGACCGCAGCGTAATCTAGTCTGACCTGAGCCATCTTGGAGAGGCATGGGTCCAATCCAAAAATCATTGAACACATGCCTGAAGTATAATAGAAAAAAACAAAAACGTCAGGCTAGGAAGAAAAACTGTGTGACTGTTGTGAAGATAAACACAAGTCCCAATAAATAAAACAGTCGCAGTCCACAATCTTGGCAAGGAATAATAATCCACAGTCATAAAAATAAAAAAAAAATGACATTTAATACAAACGGTAAGCGCTTTCACTAAGTAGCTTCATCATACCATGAAACAACTAACTAAGCAAAACATTTAAAAATCTAACATAACCAATCAAACTGTTCCAGGTTGTGACATCACATCCTAGATGAACTAGATACATTGTTTCAGAACCCCTAGTGGAAAAACATGATAACATTGTGTCAAATACTAAAATTCAAAGTGCAGCATATAAATACAATAGATCTAAAAGATTAGTATATAAAAAAATGAATTCAAATCTTAGTAATATTCACTTATTGGAACATATCTTTTGACATTAAGACTTCAATCACAAAGGCAAACCATTGACACATACTATGCAACACGTTCCAAAACTTCAAACAATTAATTGCCATAATGTATAGAATATATACAATTCCTATATATGGGAAGCAACTATGTTAAGCAAGTGCACAGTATATCACAAAAATGCTTAAAATCAGATATAAGCATTAGTTAGTACGTCTCAAAATGTTATGTAGTTCTAACTTAAATGTAAAATGTTCATATGCCTCAGTGCCGTAGCTCGAATAAAGAGTAAGCAATACCCTACTTAGTACGCCTTGCTAAACTTCATTGAGGCAAAACAGATTTCTATGTTTTTTCCTAGGAATCCAAGTAAGTATAACTCATACTTGTAACAATTCAAATCTGTTATACATTAAGATAAACAGTGTAATACAATGACTATAATGCATAAAATATTATATTGCTCAACTCAAAATTATATGTTCAGTAAATGCTATGAGCATTTTCGTGCATCACAGAACACTGTCAGAGTGACCTAAAAACCACTGGGCGTATCCTTACAATGGAATAATTTCAAGAAAACAAATGCATTTGAACTTAATAACAATCAAATAACAAAAAAATGCAAGCATAATCCATACAAATGTATTTCGTTCAGCCCCCATGATATTCCTGCTATGGTGAAACTAGGTCATAAAAACAGTGGCTATTCAATAATATTAGTGGATACTCCAATATATACACAATACCTTTTGGAGAAAAGGGGTTATTGGTGTTTCTAAGGTTAAATCAGTAATAAAGCAGGAGATTCCCTTTTCTCTAACACTGTGGGTAAAATCTGGAACCCACTTCCCAGTGAACTCGCATCTCTTTCTTCAATTCCACTATTTAAAAAGAAACTCAAAATATACCTTTGAACCCACTGGCTATGTCCTAGTACCAACCCTGACTAAGATTCCTCATCCTATTTTCCTCTTAATCTTATCAACTAGCTAGTTTCACACTGTACAAAACCCACTACTCTATGATATTGTTACATGTTAGGATGATCATACCCAACAAGAGCCTTAGGAATGTCTCACTGCCTTAGAGATGACTCACTACCTTTTAAATAATGTGCCCTTTCCTTGTAAATAATTAACTTTTGTTCTCTGACATACACAACCTTGATGTGGAATGTCTCGCACACTTCTAAATACTCTATTCTTCTATGACTGCTCAGTAAAAAAAAAAAAAAAAAAAAATCTTGATTTGTTATCTATCATGATTTACTATGTTACCATGTAAGTAGCTATTTTTTGTCTGGTAATGGAATTGTATCTATTGTTGCTATTATTTGCTTTGTTTTTCTTTATGGACCTTTTCTCCCCGGGCCTCTACTGAAAATGGACATATATCCAGTTAGACTAGCCCAGTCAACAAATGTAAAATAAAATAAAAATAAATAAATCAATGGCCACTCTATCAACTAAACTAAACACCATACATCTTACAGACTAAAAACAGTCAGGTTAATAGACCATATTCCTTTAAAAATATATAAATGTAGTTGTATTTATGTTTTGAAGGCAATGCACTAACAAATATGTAACAAAACACTTAGTTGCTCATCAAACAAGTTTGCATACTATATAATTCAGTAGAAATGACACTGCAGCAATAGCAAACCAACGGGCTCTAATAAAGAAATATGTCAAGTGATCCAAAGGTGACATTAGCTTATAAGACTTATGATCTAAGTCAATAGCCTCAGACCCAGACTTAAAATAAATATGACATTCTTAGAATAACATTGGGGATGTATCTACCACAATAATCGCAACCTCGATACACTTTTAGACTCAATTTAACAGTTCCATATAACAGTACGGACTTAAGAGGCCAGTACGGATAGTGCATACAAAAAAGTACCTATCCATACTTATTAAATATGATCGATCGTGTGCCCTAACATATAGTGGCATTATAATATTCATCAGATAAAGGAAGTGCCCAGTTCTATAAAATTAATGGTCTCTATCTAAAGAATATGCCCATAAAATGATGTCACCCAAGGGGTTATACTGTTAAGACTCAATCTCTGCACTAATGAACCTAGGAGCGAGTCCAAAATGTTTTTATTTCTGGCACTTGCTATCAAAAACTGTTCAAGGAAGTTGAGTCTCCTTACATTGAAATAATACACATCTGTATTAATGAAAATCAAGACCCATATAAATATAGCCATTCTACATATATTATTGTCAAAAACTAATGAGTCAATGACATATAATAAAATAAAATTGATTTGATGTACACTGTACCCATCCTGCTCACCTAACATATTCAGAACTTTGTTCAAAAATAACGCCATTATGCAGATAAAGTCTCAAGGATAGATGGATAATATCAGTCTTGTATTAACTTATATTTAATGTAATAACTATAGAATTTCCCAGAGGAGAAAACCACAATTACACGTTATATAGTGTAAACCAAATATATAGCAGATATGTATTGATGCATAAATGATACTCAAACTAAAACCTAGTGTATAATAAGAAAAACAGTGTACATAAAACAAGTTTTCTTAGTGGGGTCTATAAGATATTTCTTTGTTAACCTAAGACCACTGTGTATAGTACTAAACAAGCCACAGGAACAATCAAGCTTCACACCAAAAGCATGTGCCTAACAAAAACAAAATCCCCATTGAGTCTAGTTAGCAAAGTACACACCAGACGGGCTTTTCTCGAACAGAGGATAATCAAGACTATTACACTTTCAAGTCACAAGAATATATAACTGCCTACAAAAAATGGTTTATAGTTGTTATATAAACATGTAATATAGTCCAAGAATATATCAAATATGTATTTAAATATAATTAATATGTAATCAAGTACCTGGCATATATTAAAGCAACTAGTGCACATATTACACAAGATGTACCTAGGTTGACAAAGGTATATCTTATAGACCCTACCCAAACCAATGTGCCAATCATTAAACGGGCCACACTAATGTAGGAACTATTATACATTCAAATCACAAACGTGTAAGGAACTACAAGGGAAGGGAAAAATGTTATGTAATAACAGATAACTTCCTCTGGAAGTCACTAATAAGAGCCCATCATAGATGGGAACAGCAAACACACTCCACAAAAAAAGACCAACCCTGGCAGCGACTGAAGTAGTGCCAGTGGTGTCCAGAAGAACAGGGCTGAGTGGCGATCTTATTAGGGAAGACCCAAACAATCTGCTCACATTCATGACATGATAAAGCTCATCTAGTGTTGATTCAGGTAAGATCACATAGCTTTTCCACCACACAGAAGTGCATTGCCTGCCACTTAGCTACACTCTTTGATTGAATAAACAAAATTCTCATGCGATCTCCCAAGTTTGGTATATTGCAGGTCTGTTGAATGACAGATTTGCCCTGGAGGAGCATTATGCAAGTGAATAATGGTGTTTTCAGCTTTCAAGCAACTCATTTCATATGGGAAGGTTTTTGGCAAATTAGGCTCACATTCTTTCAGTAAGATAGGATATGTAAGATCTGGGGTAGTCTTCCAACAGTTGAGGACAAGCACTTATAATCTCCTACCTAGAAAATTAAACCATCCTCAGAAACTGAAGGAGCAGGGTTGAAAAATGTTTAGAAATAATAGAGTTGAAAGAGTAGCAGTCAGTGATACAATTTGAAAGTGACAGGACAGTCAGAAGTTTGGATCTCATACAAAAAAAGCGTGCTTAATAAATATGTATAATTTAAGCCATAGGTTAGCCATGTTAGGAAAAGAACATACTTGTATAAAGGACTGGCAAGTAAAATTCCAGAATCAGATGAGTTCACCTCCAGTAATAAATGTGTATATGTAAACTGTTCAAGACTGTATATATATATATATATATATATATATATATATATATATATATATATATATACATCATGCAGAAATTGCAGTTTATCAAGCACACTTAAAAAAAAACGGAGGGGTGGCAAGCCTATCAGGAAATCAAACCAATTCTCCGGTAGTCCGGAAAACACTGTACAAACTCCGGTATTCTGTTTCCAAAAGGAAACAGACTATCGGAGTTTGTAAATCGGCTGATTTGCTATGCTTTTTTTACAGAAAAGCATAGCAAATTAGCCAAAAGTAGTCTGCGGGAACCAAAAAAGAGGGTGCTCCCGTTGATCAGCTGATTTACTATGCTTTTTTTACAGAAAAGCATAGCAAATCAGCCAAAAGGAGGTGGCGGGAAACGAAAAAAGAGGGCGTTCCCGTTGTGTGATGCTGTCGTGACATCACAAAATAGGCGGTATGTTGGCGGGAGAGGGGGTGGGGCGGACGGGGTTACTGGTGACGCGAGGGGCGTGGCGTGGCTCCGGTTTTAGCCGTGAACGAAGGTGGCAACCCTAAGCACACTGAAAGCATGCACTTTGCATAACTGAGTTATCAAATTACAGGACAGTTCAGCAAGCTGAATTAAAGGCAGTACTGTATGCTTTAAAACAGTATGGTAAAATAATTTTAATATTATTAGTGACAGTTTTATGCAGCAACAGTTTTTACTATTTATCTGAGAAAATTGTAGACCGTAATAAATCCTTGCAGCATTCATTAGTACTGAGAGTTAAATGATGTCAGCTAAGGGAACTGCTACATATAAAGCAGTGGGAAGAGACCAGCA
The DNA here is from genome assembly GCF_019279795.1 of Protopterus annectens. Taxonomy (NCBI): domain Eukaryota; kingdom Metazoa; phylum Chordata; order Ceratodontiformes; family Protopteridae; genus Protopterus; species Protopterus annectens. Next base: position 279,207,082 of record NC_056735.1, on the reverse strand, counting down.
CACTGAAGAAATTCTTTAGTAAATTATGACCTGAGGGTCACAGAGTCAATGTAGAAAATTCACCAGACAAAATTCATTTTAACAGTCTTTGTATCTGTCCACCTTTATAAAATATTAATACAATGTCAGATTGCTATTTTAGTTTTATCTGAGGTTATGAAAAGCAAAGACAATGTCACTGAAGCTTCCATTTGATTTAATAATGAAGTTACAACCTTTCCTTTTCACTGTAGTATATTTAAGCAATAACTGATGATGTTGGTGTGTTATTTTGAAGATTTACCCAGGGTTGGTGTGATTTAATCATGAGGGGCAAAGCCTGAGTGATTAAATAAAGCCAACCAAGAGTAAATTTCAGTATACCACAACCACTGAGTTGGTTATTGCTATTATACAATGACATTATTTAAGAAAAAAAATACTTACTTTTCTTAAATAATGTCTTTGTATAATGCCTCCGTGCTGCCCTTCCATGTTTTTCTGGCATCTTGGTGGGGCTTTTTCTGATGTACTGCTCATGAGTATGGGACTTGTGTTCCCACACTTATGCAGTACATCAGTGCTGTGCAGAGGTAGCAACAGAGAAAGAAAGATCTCCTTTGCTTTTTTTTTTTTTTTTTTTTTTTTTTTTAATTGGGGAAAAAAAAAGAAAAGGAATCGGGAGACTTTTTATGTTCAGGAGAGCCAGGACAGACAAAATAAAAGGATAATCAGTTACGTTTCTTTAGTTTTGCAGAATGTACCCGATTATCGTGTTATTTTTGTCTACACCATCTCCCTTGTCCATTTCAGGTTTTCCCTTTTCCCTTTTATTTTTATGTGCAAAAAAAGAAAAAAAAGTTAAAAAAACGAGATATACTAATGGGAAAAAGTCTGGGCAACTGGACCTTTTTCTGTTAGTATATTCTCAGATTTACAATGGGCACACTGGTTGGGCTGCCCAATCAGCATGCTCGTTTTGGAATATTAATGGCCAGTAATTGTATAATACTAGTTCAGTTACAGGTTTGCAAGAATATTCTTGGTAACATAGGTCTGTTTCAGTATAGTACATTATCGGTTCGCTTACAGACTTGCAAGAGTGTATTTGCAACATATGTTTATTTCATGCAGAACAAAATGTAAATTAAGTCAGGGCAGCAAGCAATGCTATCAGCTTATAAGGACATGATACTTAGCGTGTCTTTTTGTAGCTATATCTATCAGTTTAGAATATTTGAATCATTTTTGGTTTGGTTTTCCAGAATGCATGTTTTAAAATACAGTCAATAAATAAATATTACATCAGCCACCCAGTCTTGCACAGTAGATTGGAAAGGGGGTTTGGAATGCCTAGATGTAAAAAGAATATTGGGACTCTAAGGTGGCCTTTCCAGTACCTCAGCTGTGACTGGGACAATGCACAGTAAGGCCTAAGCTTCAAGACAAATGTCTACAGAAAGATAAGACCACCAAAGTCAGAAGTAAAGATTTAGTAAAGATTTTTTTGTTGGTGTTTGTTTAAATGTGTTTCAGTTAGCTAAATGATAGTATTCTAAAGTTAAAATATGTATGCAAAAGATGTGCATTTATGCAGATTAGAGTTAAAGCAAGTATGCAATTTTTTTTTGTTTTCAGACAATTGTATAACAGTACTCGTTTTCAGTTTGAGTTATCTTTAAATGATACTGAAAAAAAAAGGTATTCCTCTAGTAATAGTTTAGTTTCCAGAATATAACATTTACCAGATTTCAGTTTATGCTTTTAACTGTGTCCAGGTAACACTGGCAGAGAAAGTATTCCTTTAGTATTAGTTTAGTTAGTTTCAAGAATATGACTTTTTTATATACGGATATTTTAGAGGATCAATATAAATATGCACTACTTCAATGTAAATTTTACTCAAGTTTCAGAATATGACATTCATACTCCATTAAGAGTTCAGTATAGTACATTTTAGTCAGATTTCAGAATACAACATTTATACTCAGTTATACATTTATACATCACCCTTCACACTATTCACTCATTAGTTTCAAGGGTAAAGTGACATAATTATTCCTAACAGGCTTATTACGATAAGTTGTCTAAAGAATAAATAGTAATAGTTATTTAATATACCCAAGGCATAATAGGTCAGGTTTAATTTATTAATTTTCAGAAAAAAGTGCAGATTACCTAATACATTAGATAGAAAGTTAAAAAGACACTGACATGGTATGCAAAGCTTTAGATCTGAAATACAGAAAGCATAGATTTAGTAAAGATACGTAAACCTTTACAACACATAGATATTTACAGGGTATTTAAAACACAAATATCTATTACAGCACATGAAAATTAAAAGGGTAACTTGGCTGGAGCACCTTCTGTGTGGAGTCTGCATGTCTTCCCTGCGGTCGAGTGGAGTTCGAAGACATGCGTGAATGGGCATGCCTTAGTTGAAGGTTGAGCATTGAGCTGGCACCTTGGCACCATAAAAATCTACTGCCAATCATTAGCGGACCGGAGTTCCGCTGTGGCGACCCCAACCGGGAAAAGCCGAAAGAAGAACATTAGTAACAAATCTAGCTGAAGATTTACAGAAACCAGTCATATTATAGGTGTAAAAAGACTGTTTACCAGTTATAACACGTTAAAAAATTGCCCAGTTATAATTAAATCATAACATTAATAGACTTTAATCCAAACAGATCATAACTGTTCAAGGGAAACCTAGTGGTCAAAATTAAAATTGCAACTTTATTTACCAGATAAAATTATTTTATATTAGTTCTAGTGATCATTATAGTAACCTTCGAAGACCATATTAACCTTGTTGTGTCAAATTATGGTGGCTGCCAAAAAAGAAATTAATAGAAAGTGGAAAGCAAAATCTAAACCAACTATATTAGAAGTAGTAAATATAGTAACAGAGATAAAACAACTGGAATTGAGAACTTTAGAAAAGGGTAGGAGCAAACTACATAGGAAAAATGGGAATTGTGGGAACAGTACATATAGGGGAGGAATAAGGTTTAAAAGAAGGCAGGACTTAAATGAGCTATGTAATGTTTGACTGAAAATGATTGGGTAGATTATAAATTATGTATAATGTTTGCAACTGGGAGTGTCAGTATGGTTTGTGATGTAAAATGCTTGCAGCTAGCATTGTTGGTGTGGTTTGTTTTCATTCATTTAAATGCATGATTGCTTATGTCGTAAGAGATGGTTTAATAATGATGTTTCTTGTTAAAAAAGGGACAATAATTTATGTAATGCTGCTTATGTTATATGATATATAGCAATATATATGAAGTATGTTTGTTAATTTGTTAATGCAGTTTGATTACTTTTGTATAAATGTAAATTTGCTTATGTCACAAGTGATGATTCAGTAAATGTGTTAAAAAAGAAGTAAATCCCATTTCAGCAATTTCAGAGACAATTGTTACGAAACCAATCCTACATCAATGCAGTTAGTAGAAGAGACCTTGCATAGACCTGAAAATCTAAGGTTAAGCCTGTGTCTTCAATTCCTATTTTATATTTTAAAGTAACTACAAAAATAGCTACCTGTGTGTGTGTGTTGAAGTATCTCATAAGGAGCTGTAAAATTAGGTTTCATTTAAATGCATTTAAACAAAAATACAGTGTTCTTTTTACATGAGTCTAGAGCTGAAGCCATATTAAAGCAGGTCTTCACAGTGTGCATACAGTTTCAGTGAATGCACTTTCAAGCAGTGAAAGCAACCTTTGGTCAAGAATACCGATAAGAACAGAATGTGCAGTACAAACGCATTTTGTATGGTACAGAGTTTGAGAACTAAGGTTAAAGAAGAGTGGAAAAATTTATAGGGTTTTGCTATTATTAGGAGATACTTCAGACATAGTTAAGTTAGTTTGGACTGATGTGCAGAAATTCATTGCAGTGCAGTTCTCAGAAGTCTGGTACAGACACTCGAATGAGTACAGAAGTGAGTCAAATATCCAGCATTTCAGAATATTTATGATATTATTCAAGAGAATAGGAATATGAGTGCAGAAACTATGGGCATAATTATCAGCACTGTTACTGGTGACAGTGTATGAGTGCAGAAGCTGAAGACTTTAAGATTTGATTTAGATATTGTTGACATCTACCTCCACTGTACATAATAAAATATGTTTAACTGAGCTACAACATATGCAGACTTTATTCTTAAAAGTGCAAGAATACTTGGACCTTAAAGGAGGGGACTGGCACCTGTTCTGTACAAGTTGGGGTAATTAACAAATAAAGACATTCATTCCAGTCTCATTCCAGATTCTTCCAGTTATTTCTAGTTCATTCCAGTATACTACAGTCATATCAATTATTACATATTTCAAGGTTGAAGGAAGGACGTAGTCATACCAAGAGACTGTACCAGCAGGTTAAAGACCTTCACATGCAGTAGGGAGATCATGTCTAGTGTGTCTGCCCAGATTTATGTGCTGAAGAGGTAATCTAAACAAACCAAAAATATTTATGATGCAGCTGAATTATTTAGTGAGAGCCACTGACTCATCATTATCCCAGATATGGAAGTTAGAACAAATAACAGTGCTCTAGTGTCACACTTCTGATCAAAGGAAAAAAAAATCAGTTGTATGAATATCTGCACTCAATCAACCATGGACTAGGTAATAAGTGGCCTACAGCTTTTTCCTGCAGCAAAGACCTCTGTTCATAGGTGTGTACTAGGCTAATGACCACTAGGGCCCTTACAAGCCTAGTCATGCTACCCAAATTTGTCCCACAAATTTGATTCATGTAGGGGGTGATTTACTGACTGCTTCTGTCCATCACAGACATAGGAGCGAGACCAGGAGTTAATTTCTGATTACCAATCCACTAGTCCAAGTTACACCTAAAAAGGGATATGATGAAACACTGCTTCACATGGATGGGGAGCCTGTTTCATAGAATGAGACTTCCCTTAGAATTATACCTCTTTCTCCAGCATGTCCCATTTATGTTGCAAGCAAAATTAAGGTCCTTCAATCTAGTAGTTCTGATGCTTTTTGTTTTGTGGATGTGCAAAAGGTTCATCAAAACATGGTGCATAGATGCCCACTGTACCAGGCAAACAAGTCTTGTATGGAAAGACTAAAAGCCCTGTCATTGTTTCCTGTCCCCTACAGGTTTCTAAGGGGTGAGCTGTACCTGGCTAATGAGGCAGTCTCTGACCCAGCCCTGATGGAAATTCTACACATTCATAAATCAAACTATACAAGGGTTACTTGCTCCCGAGATCTTAACCTAGTCTCTTACATGAACAGGTCATACTGGAGAGAGAGATACATCTCCCAGAGACTGACACTTCTCTGGAACAAGCTTCCAATTCATGTTATATGTAGCCCTTCCCTGACCCTCTTCAAATGCAACCTGGATGAATAGATGGGCAATTCACTCCTGGGGTGGCACCCATGTGCCTCTTGGAGAGAGGCAGTTTTATTAACTACCATAGACCTTACCTCTGCAAACTGCACTTGCCTAACCACCGACAATTGGGGCAAACTTGGGATAAATATGGCTAAGCTTGTAAGGGCTCTATGGCCATTAGTCTAGTAACTGTCTATGAACCAATCTTGTTGGCCTTGGGAGAAGTGTCCAAAAAGGTGCCCCTGCTTAGCCAGAATGTGGTACCCATCCCTGGAAAAGCTACTGCTGCTATTAATAAACCTATTTGCACCAGCTTTTCTGTCAGAAAAAAAAAACAGACAAAACGATGAACATTTATCTTCTCCTGCAGGAGTTGTCTATTAGGTCTGCTTCAGGTTTTTCTACAAGGCACTGCCCGTCATATAAAGTAGAGTCCAGTAAAGGAAGCAGGGATTCCTCTTTTTCAAAAGAGGTTCAAGAAAATGAATCTGTAGATTTCTGATTCAGACTCCGAGGAGAGCATAATATCCGAGTCTCCCTGTGAGGGATTTTCTTTCTCTGAGGCTGTAGCTAGAATGTGCCAGTATTTTCAGTAAGCGAGCACGGAGGTTCACAGATTCCCTCAGACTATACTATGAGCTGTTACAACTGCAGTTCCCAGAACATCCTCCCATCTCCCTAGGACATCAGCATTGGATGATGTGTGTGTCTCAGCTTGTGGCTTCCCTGACAACCAGCCTGCTGCACCTAAGAGCAGACAAAAGTACAAAGTCATTCAATCTTTCTATACATTCATCCTAGACCTGACCCAGCAGCTATAGCTTTGTCATTCTAGCTGCTGCTAAGCATTGTGCTAATTCTAATCCTTCACCTTCAAACAAGGATGGTAAACAATTTATAAGTTTGGGAAAACTGTATGCTTCTGCAACTGTAATTTTCAGAATTTTGAATTATCAGGCTTATGTGTTACAATCTATTCTAATTGTGAAAATTTGAGAAATTTATTATCTGTAGTCCAGGACAAATCTGATTTGTGTAGTTTAGAAGTTAATCATTCACACTGCTTCAGTGTCATATGGGTTCTGTGTGCCTACACAAACCCACACTGGGAGTTTTCCAGAGCTCAGAATCCCATCCTCTGACTTCCTGTTATAGGGGATTGGTTAATCCTCTAGCACCAGATAAAGCCTAACCCTTGTCACAGAAAGTCATTTATTCAGTCTTTTAGTACTATCTATAGGACTGTTACAGTTCAATCTTCTCCACAGCCTGCATTTGTGGATTACAGCTTCCAGGCTCACATAAGATCCCTTTGGGAGCTTCCCTTCCTCTTTATTAATGCATAATTTATATTTCTGTTTTATGTAAATATATATCTTTGTGTACATATGTGTATACATGTGTGTGTGTGTGTATATGTGTGTATGTGTATCTATGTATCTATATTTATAGCATTTTATATATATATATATATATATATATATATATATATATATATATATATATATATATATAAAATGTATATATATATATTTATATATATATATATTTTTTTTTTGTTTTAACATTTTAGTTTAATATTTTTGCTATTTACTTCTGAGAATTCAAACTTAACATTCTTTTGTTTGTATGTATGCTAAGTACTATTATTATGCACTTATGTGTCTTTTCTAAAGTGTTTTATGACCTGTACTGGGAAACAAGTTCTGTGGTGTCATTTGAAAATTAGGAACTGCCCCATGCAACCCTGTGGTTTCTGTTTTATACCTACTTCATTTTGTAATTCTGACAGGTAAATATTACATTTTTCACTTTGGTTCATTTTTGTGATATTTAGTTCTGACCTAACTCTGCTGTAGCTGTTTTTATTAAGTCATGGTTTTACCACAAGATTACTATCGTGTGATCAAAAATTGTAAACAGTGAACACGTATTGAGTGAACCCGATTGGTCGAAACATTGCGCACATAACACAGAAATCGCCATAGGGAATATTTTCCCTTTACTTCAATGCAGTGCGATCTCGGAGTAGGAATATTTAAGTAGCAGGGGTGTGGGGGGTGCAGGGGGGCTTGCCCCCTGTCTACAGTGTTTACGTAAATATGTTTTTTTATTTTTATTTTTTTATTATATTTTTGAAATTTCAAACATCGCTCATATGGTATCGACCATATGGTGTTCAATGTTTGAAACTTTCGAAAATATAATATAGACCCTTACCACATATTACTCAACTTTCATATTCTGTTGAGTTTTTTCCATTTCTGACCATGAAACCCCTGACAAGATTCTTGTTTATACTGTTTTAAAATGCTCCTATTGATTGGATTTAAGGGCATATATTTGATTTTTAACAGTATTCGGACAGTGAATTTTACTTGGTATTGTGGCTGTGTGCACTGTTGTTTACTACACAGCGTCAGTTGCAGAACAAAGTTTAGCACACGTTAAACTGTTTCTGCTGTATTTTATGCAGTTTAGCCTTTTTTTGCTATGTGGGGACTGTTGTGTTCGGATCATGTGCCATTAGTTGGAGACAGAGGAGGGCACAAAGGGGAGTTACGTGAGGTTGTCATATGTAGAAATGGAAAAAAGCTTCCTGTTTTTACTTTGAATGGTTGAATTAAAGGAATCTATTGTTGAACTCTGAGTCTATCTAGACTAATCATTTAGCAATTTAATTTGGCAACAAGGTGCTTACCTGGTTTCTGCTCGTTTCCAATGGCTGTTGCTGCTACTCCTTTTCCTCTGCCAGTTTTGCAATGGCCGGGTGAACCTGCTATACAATTTGACATGTGGCTGAAAATGTTTAATAACTACTTGCTGGTTGTTGGTGCATCAGGAGATGAATGACCGGAAGCATGCAAAAGGCACTTCTTTATTGTCTGGGAGCAGAAGGTCAGAGACTGTTTTACATGCTTCCAAACCAAGATATGTCACTGGTGGATGCCATTAGGGCTGTACGAGCTCTACCTGGAGAAATGGTGCTGAGTGGCATGCTTTTAGAAAACTTGCTCAGGCTGCTCATGAAACTATTTCTCAGTATGCAGCCGCATTACGAGACTTAGCAGTTAAATGTGAGTTTGATACTAAATTGGATGAAATGTTACATGATCAGTTGGTGGAACATGTGTGTAGTCATTGTGTATGGGAACGGTTACTTTTAGAACCAGACTTGACTTTGGATAAAGCTATTAAGATTGCTTTACACATTGAAGCTGTAGGTGAGCAAGAAAAGTGTATTGCTGGTGATAGACCAGTCCCAGTACAGACTTTACATACTCAACCTGTATCTGCTGCTGTCACCACCATCATAGGCCTTCTTGAAAGTACTTTTCTGTTTCACAGCCTACAGCTGCTATGTCTCTTTTCATGCTTGTTATTGTTGTGGATCTGATAAGCATCTTGCCAATCATAAACACTGTCCTGCTGCTTATGTTAAATGTAACAGCTGCTGAAAGACTGTCCATTTCACACAAGTTTGCCAGTCTTTGCAAACATACTCTTTGCAGGAATTTGCTTTACCTGAGCTTCAGATCCTCTACTTAAATGACCATTCATCATCTGAGAGAATCCGTTGCAGTATCACTATGAAAACTTCAACTGCTACTGCACTTGTGTCTCTTACTGTATATTCTAGGTCCTCAGTATCCATTTTGCCTAAATGTATATAAAATGCACATTTTCATAGGAAGCCTTTATTGCCACCTTCAGTTAAGTTAGTGACTTATTCCCGTGCTCCACTTCCTGTCCTTGGCTGCTTATCAGTTATTGTTTCCAAAGATGATATTACATGCTCTATATCAGTTTTTGTCATGGAGACTGGGACTGCTTTACTGGGCAAAGATTTAATAAAGGGTCTGCATTTGTGCTTTAACGGCAGCGCTGTCTTACCATGTGTTACCATGAACTTGGTTCCTGTCATGCATCTTTTTATGGCTCCATTACCTCCTCTGATCCTGGGTTGTGCAAAAGACTTCATATACAAAGTTAAAGTATTGGGTTCTGTTACTCCACTATGACAAAAATTACATCACTTACCTCTGTCAGTTTGGCAGGATGTAAGTGCAGAACTCGATCGTCTTCTTTAAGCAGGGATTATTGAAAGAACTGATGCTTCTCCCTGGGTCTCGTCCATTGTTTTGGTTCAAAAGAGGATTTGTGGTATTCTCCTATGCATTGATTTGAGAGAACCTAATAAAGCTATCATTACAGACAGTTTTCCTCTTCCATACATTGATGAAATGCTATCCTTGCTAAAAGGGGCAACAGTGTTCTCTACCATTGATTTCGAAAGTGCATACTTTCAACTTTTGCTTCATGAAGTGTGATTTGACTGCCTTTATTACTCATGACAGGTTGTTCAAGGTTTGCCGGTTTCAATACATGTTTGCATTTGCTCCATCTGCTTTTCAAAAGATGCTTGTTACAATTTTGCAAATTTTGCAGGGGTTGCCAAATGTTGTGAACTACTTGGATGATATCATTTTGTGGGGACAAACGCAGGCTGACCGTGATCGGACACTTCAAGCAAGTCTTAAACACAAAAAATGCAGGATTATGACTAAATGAATCAAAATGTCATTTCAATCAGGCCAGTTTGTGTTTTTGGGCAATACTTTTGCACCACAAGGGGTTCAGCCTGATTAGGAGCACCTTGAGGCTCTTCTCCATCCCCTAGCTCTCCCTGATGTTTCCAAGCTATGTTCTTTCCTTGGACTTGCATCTTGGTATAATAAGTTTATTCCACACTTTGCCACTATTGTAGAATCCCCACATGCCTGCCTTCACCAAGACATGACATTTTCCTGGTCTGAGGAAGCTCAGTGGAGTTTTCTGTCAGTGAAACGGGCTTATTGACAGTCCAGTCTAGGCTTTATTTGACCCTGATTTGCCTACTGTAGTTTCTACTGATGCACCCGATTATGGGCCTGGAGCTGTCCTTGCTTAAGTTCAACCTGATCATACAGAACGGACTGTTGCCTTTGCATCTAGGACTCTTACTGCTGCTGAAAGGAAATATTCTACAGTTGATAAAGAGGGTCTTGGATGTATGTGGGCTGTTGAAAAATGGAGAGCTTACTTGTGGGGTCATAAATTTATCATCTGTACTGATCAGCAAGCATTGACCATGCTACTGTCTTCAGAAAGGTCTGATCAGGCAGGCCTGCAGACTGCACATTTGGCAGTATGACTGCTGTCTTTCAAACTATACTGTTGCTTATCGGCCTGGGTCACAGAACTACATTACGTATTCCCTCTATCGCTTGCCCTTGCCTGCTACTGCTGAAGACATTTCTGAAATTTAATTTGTGGCGATGTTGTTTGCTACTTTAACTGCCCTGTCACCTGGTGAATTTGTCTCTGCCTCCTGCAGTGAGTTGTCCGCTCTGTGAACTCAGCTTACTAGTGGTTGGCTGCCTTCTCTTAATGCAGTAGACACAAACACACAGCCATATTTCTGATTATGAGATTAACTCAGCACCCAATATGAGTTTGTGTTTCATGACACTCATCTCGTTGTTCCTGTTTCTCTGTACCACACTTTGATGATGCTTGCTCATGAAAACCACCAAGGCATGGTGGGAACCAAACAGCAGCTGCATGAACTATACTGGTGGCCAGGTATGGATGACGTGGTTGCAGCTCAAGTTAAAAATCGTCAGCTCTGCCAGTCTTCTGACAAGACTGCCAATCCTTCAACTGCACCTTTACAACATTCCATTTCCATCCAAACCTTGGCAAAAGCTGGCCATAGATGTAGTGGAGCCATTTGAAACAGCTAGCTGGAATTGTTGTTATGCCCTAACCCTCAGTGATTATCACAGCAAGTGACCAGAAGATGCCTTCATCGCTTCTGTCACTATTCAAAATGTTATAGACTTCCTCACTTTACTTTTTAGCCAAGTTGGGCATCCACATACTATTGTATCAGATAATGGATGACTATTGTATCAGATAATGGATGTCAATTTACCTGTACAGATTTTGCAGCATTTCTGGCAGAAAGAGATATACAATACATGCATATTTCAGTATGGCGCCCAGCTGCAAATGGTGCCATTGAAAGATTCCATTGTGTTCGCAAAGGTTTCATACAATCTGCTATCTTACAAGTGAAACCCTGGAAACTGGTTGTCTTAGAATTCCTTTATGTATATCGTGCAACACCATACACTACTAAAGGAGTTTCCCTGTTTGAATTGCTTCATGGTCAGAAAATACAAACGTGCCTCAGTGTCCTTCCTCATCCTATTTCCTGAAAGGTTAACGCTGATGCTGTTGATAAAAATGTGTCCTCTCTTCAAGAGAACATGAATAACTATTCCAATACTAGACGTGGAGCATGGACCCCTTATTTTCAAAAGAGGAACAGGGTGCATATTTGGAATCTGCTAGATGTTCCAAAAGCACATCCATGGTTTTAACAATCTGTGGAAATTCAAAAGGAAATTGGTCCATGTACTTGGCAGATGGAAAAAAATGGCATGCATCCCATTTATCTAAGCCAAATGCACCAGAGACAAGTGATGCTTTAAAGGATGCTTCAGTGGAAGTGATTCTTCTTCAATCTACACTGACATCAGTGCCTGAACCTCCTCACATTCCTCCAGCTTGTGTGAAGGATACTTCATTGGCTTGAGGACTATGTTGCATAAAAATAAATGTTGATGTTTACTGTTCATTACAATCTTAGTAATCCAGACAAGAAGTTCCTTGTAAATCTGGTTAAAGGCTTGCAAACCAAAAAAATGTAGAATATATCAACAACAAAGAAGTAGGATGCAAGTCCAACCAATGGCTTCAACAGAAATACTATTTATTCAACAAAGAACAGAAAATAAAATGTAAGTGCTTTCGCAGTGTGTCCCACTGCTTCCTCAGACGTATACATATTTGAAATGGAGCTTCCACTTACATACTATTACCATCAGTCACTAATTGAAAGCACCTGCTCCATGCATTCTCTTCTTAAAGTCATATAATGCATGATCAAAAACAGCATGTTGGATCCCATATATTCTGATAAAAATACATCTAATGTACTTAAAGCACTTCAGTATTCTAAAAATATACAACACAAAACAGTATATATATCCACATAAAATATATACAATGTACATAGAAAATATATGTTACAACTCAAAAACCTACAATACATATAAAAAAGGAGTGCATCTCACACTCCCCCCCCCCTTTTTCTACATATGTACAACATAACCATCCCAGGAGTGTACTGAATATGTGTTAGTGTTTTAGGGGTCTACTCTTTAATATAGGCTTAATAGGGACCTTATCATTGAGACCCTTCCCAGAGTCAGCCCTAAGCCTAACTATCCATCTGGTTTCATTGATTTCTTTTATATTTCTCACGTCACCTTGTCTACTGTCTATCTTAGTGTTTTCAGTCATAAAAAACTTATGTTGTTCTGTGGTGTTCTTCACATGCTTAGCTAACGCATTCGTCATGACCTGCTTGTGAATGTCATACAGGTGCTCCCTAATTCTATGCTTAAATTTTCTATCAGTTTTGCCTACATAGAAGGCTTGACAGGCTTGACAGGAAGCCAGATACACTATGTGCTCTGTGTCACATGTCCCACTTGCTTTGAACCAAAAGGTTCTATTTATATCTGGATGCTGATATTTTGATGTATCAATACATTGCAAAAATTATATTTACCACATAGCTTAACCTCTCTATCTTGGTTCATGTTGTTAAATCTGGGGTAGCATAACTGCCTTTTAATGTTAGTCATATTCTTATACACAAAATTAGGCCTAGTTCCTACAACTGCTTCAATTTCTGGGTCCACTGTTAAAACAGACCAATATCTCTTGAATATATCAGTGGCTATTCATACATTGCTAGGATATTTCAAAGACATCTTATGGTTTTTATTACTCTTTCTCTTAGTCAACTCTCCTACCACTCTTTCAGAGAAATAAGGTTTCCCTTGTTCACCTCAATCATGTTTAACATTTTCGATTATGTTCTTCACTTTCCTCTGTTGATATCCTCTCTGTACAAACTTGTCTTGTAAACTAGACATTTCAGTTTTGAAATCTTCAGAATCCACACACAACCTAAATAACCTCATCCCTTGCCCCCTTACAATGTTATCAAACACATGTTGTGAGTGCATGCTTGTTCTATGGAGATATGCATTTCTATAGCAGTCTTTCCTGTGCACACCAGTGGTGAGTTTACCTTCCTCAGTGACACTGATCTTGATATCAAAAAAATCTAATGGCATAGTAGAACTCTTCATAGTGAATTTTAGAAAACTAGACGTGTTATTCAAAAAGCTAAAGCATTTGGCTAATTCATCTTCAGTACCTTCACATATGAAGAAAATATCATCCACAAATCTCCTATAGAACTTAATGTGGCTGTTGAATCTACCTTTTATTATATGTTCATCTTCCCATATGGCCATAACAATGTTGGCGTAGCTATTGGCAAAAGGTGTGCCCATAGCTACACCATCTAATTGGAGATATATATATAGTCATAAAAAATGAAGGCATTATTTTCAAGGACAAGCTCCATTAGGAGTGTTGCCAACTCTTTCTGTGCAGTGTTCCCTTCCCAATGGTTGTCCAAAAACCACCTTAACATGGATCTACTACTATTCACTGAAAGCACATTTCACTGAAACACATTTGACCGTGCACTTTTCACCGAAAGCACATTTCACCAAAAACACAATTCACAGAAACACATTTGACCAGAAGTTGTAGATGGCCTTTTCCCCACTGTAGTGCGACCCTGGAGTTAGTATATATATAGTAAGGGGGTGTGGGAGGTGTAGCCCCCCACATATTTTAAATATTTTGAATTATATACATGGATACATGTTATTGCACTATATTACTGTTCTCTGACAATAATATATACATGAAATATGTGGGAGGATATGCCCCCCACACACCCCATGTGGGGGGTGGTGCCCCCACACCCCCACTTACTATATATACTAACTCCAGGGTCGCACTACAGTGGGGTAAAGGCCATCTACAACTTTGGGTGAAATGTGTTTCAGTGAATTGTGTTTTCGGTGAAATGAGCTTTCTGTGAAAAGTGCACTCTAATTTGATTTTATGAAATGTGCTTTCAGTGAATAGTAGTAGATCCCTTAACATATATATGCCCTGCTGATTGGGAATCACTGTAAATAGTGATTGAACATCAAGACTTACCATAATGTAGCCTGTAAAGCTTCCATTAATGGTACAAAATTCAAATAGATCTACTAAGAAATTCTTAGAATATTTTAAGATATATTGGTTTTGGTCAACCAGAGGTCTCATGACCTTTTCCAGATATATAGATATGGGTTCGATACACCATCCCTTGCTTGAGATGATGGGTCTAGTCAGTGGATTCACAGGATCCTTATGTACTTTCGGCATACCTTGCATGACTGGAACCAGTGCTTTATCCACAGCAAGATACTAATATAGCTCATAATCTAAAACTCTCAACGCTAAACAGTCTTGTAGTGTGTTTCTAACTCTGTTTTGTATACCTACTATATCTATTTCTGATATTGTTTTATATGATTTATCTTTACAAAATAATATATTCCATGCTATTCTTATAGAACCTTTCATCCATCACTACAATTAGTCCTCCCTTATCTGTAGGGCATATACATATAGACTTATTATCTTGCAGTGACTTTAGTGCGGCTCTCTCTTCATGATGTAAATTACAAAATACTTTTTTATGTCTGCTAGCCCCCCCCCCCCCCCCCCATCAGATGTTGCATTGTAAAATGTGTTATATAGGGCTTCAGTACATAGCTTTTCATATACATTTAATACAGGATGGTTCATGGGAGTAAAGGTGCTGGGTTTACGTAGACTTCGCTCATTCTGCACATCAGAATTCATATCACTCAGGCCATTATCATTGTACATGATTTTTAACACAGTTGTTCTCATAAAACATTTTAAATCTAATATATATTCTGTTACCTCAGCAGATTGTGATGGAGTAAATGATAGACCCCTTTCCAGTACATGATGTTCATTCTCTCTTAGTACACTTGAAGAAATATTCCATACAAAAAGTTCCTGTTGCCTGACCACATCTTCTTTATTGTGTGTGTGCTGTTGTGCAAGTTCTGATTGTGTTTCCTCTTTCCCCTCATTCTGCTCTGCAATCTGCCTCTCACTTGGGTCTCTCTCATGGCTATGGAACTTGGCTTATTGAGCCCTATCGATGAAACTGGTCAGTCTATATTGGTGTTCCAAGTTTTGATTATGTTTACAGCTGTCTGTGGCACTGATGCATGTGTCGTTTTGTGTTTAGCCCCCATTAGCTCATCCTCCTGTTGTGTGCCAGTATCGGAACTAAAATTTATAACCTCCATAGGAATCTGAGACTCCTGTTGAAGTTGAATTTCTGTTGTAATGGGGACATTTCCCTCATGACTTGAGGCAGTATGTTGGTTGAAGTTAATTCCTTGCTGTTCTCGTGGCGTATGCACTAATCTTACTGCAGGCGCTGGCGTCACTACCGGCTGCTGATTGGTTCTACTGCCCTCTTTCGGCCACGTGAACACATGGCCATTCATAAAATCTTTCTCATCTCGCTTGAGCTTATTCAGCTTATATTGCATGATCCTTTTCTCAAAAAGGGTTAGTGAATCCATCACATTCCCCAATTTGATGTCTGTCAGTGCATCTGGAAAGTCGGCATAGAGTTGATTTTGTAAATCCATGATCTTGCCCGCCAGTTCATCTTCTTCCAGATTAAAGAATGCTATCATAAGGTTTATATACTTAAAACTTAGTTAATTATTCAGTTTTTCCACTCTGACAACAAAGCGGGGTATGCATTCCCATATGTGGACATCATGAGAATGCGCAAACCCCTAGGTATGACCTTTGCAGACAAGCAGGCTTCAAAATAAAAACGCTGCATTTGTAGTTTATTTAATTTGAACAAATAATCCTCTAAACAGTTTGTTTTGCTTCTCAGGGTATTTAGATTAATACCACATTCAAGTTCCACATCGCTACTCACTGTTGGACTTTTCTGTAGTAGTGAATTAACAATTCTATTAAGAGACTCACGTAAACGTGTTCTAGTAAATAAACACTCTTCTCCTTCTCCATTTTCAATTGTTGAGCTCATACCCTCTTCCAGGTGCTTTTCTGACATGGTTCCAGGTACAAAGGCAAAACAAGTGGAATCCAGACAAGAAGTTCCTTGTAAATCTGGATAAAGGCTTGCAAATCAAAAAATGTAGAATATATCAACAACAAAGAAGTAGGATGCAAGTCCAACCAATGGTTTCAACAGAAATACTCTTTATTCGACAAAGAACAGAAAATAAAATGTAAGTGCTTTCGCATTGTGTCCCACTGCTTCCTCAGACATATACATATTTGAAATAGAGTTTCCATTTACCATCAGTCACTAACTGAAAGCACCTGCTCCATGCATTCTCTTCTTAAAGTCATATAATGCATGATCAAAAACAGCATGTTGGATCCCATATATTCTAATAAAAATACTTCTAGCCTTACAGCATTTCCTGATGCTGCAGGCCTCGTAAATTCTATCAGAGCAAAATGTAGTGGCAGACAGACTAAGCAGATCACAGAGAGACCCTCATGAGTAGAAAGTCAGTACAGGTGTCTGTCTGTCTGGATTTGGTCCAGATATGGGAGCACTTCAAATAGTATTGTTCACCTCCTTTCAAAACAGGCAGCTGGAAAAATTTTGTTCAAGACATCCTTGCAGCTATGCTTGGTGAACAGAAGTATTATCATTCCCTTGATAAGAATCTTCCTTTATGCATTTCCACTCTTTCCACTGATACCCAACGTACTTCTAAAAATTCAAAAATAATTACCAACGATCATTGTGTTAAAGCCCTTTTAGCCCAGGCAAAATTGCTTCTCTCTTTTAATGGAATTGACCAATGGGAAGTACCACAAGCCTCTCACACTTTGGATCTGTCACAAAATGGGGTCTATATTACGGCTTCGAAAACCCTAGTCAATGAATGCCTGTCCGCCGACCAATAAATGGCCAACTGGCATTTCTGCGAACGGCTACTTCAGCCAATTTTTGCGTAGGGGAAAAAATTGCTTGGCCAAACAGAAACAAGACAGTATTCCAAACCTGTCAAAGTGGGAGGCTTCTCCCCCCACAGCCCCAATGTGGCGGGCTCTGACCCCCAACACCCTAATTAAATATACCAACTCCAAGATCGCACTACAGTGGGGAAAAGAGCAAATTCACGACAATGGCCAAGCGATTTTTTTTTCCCTTAGGAAAAAATTTGCTGTAGTGGTCATTTGCAGAAATGCCAGTTCACTGTTTATTTGTCGGCAAACAGGGTTTTCAGTGTAGTACTATAGACCGACAAAGTGCCAGGGATGACTGGTGCACCCCAACTCAGAGCAATTCCTACTGACAGAGTTGATAATTCTGTCTTTAACTTTTAGGCACTTGTTCCATGAGGATGTGTAGCAGGTATTAGAGGAGGCAAGAAAACATGTAACTAGAAAATGTTATGTTTACAAGTGGAAGAGGATTTCTAGGTGGTTTCTAACCAATATCAGAGGGCCCAGCATGGTGTCGACCCTCCTGTTTTTTAAATAGTTGTGTGAGCTATTGAACAATGGCTTATCTTTGCATCTATCAAGGTGCATCTTGCGGCTGTTACATTTTGTCTACTCATGGATCCCACTCATTGTCTCTTGTTGTGGTCAAACAATTTATGAAGGCCTTGAAAGCAAATTCTTCCTCCTTGGGATCTCAACTTTGTTCATGTAAAATTGATCTTATCCCCTCTTGAATCTGCATTTCATGCTAATTTGAAATGCATCACTTGGAAAACTGTTTTGCTTATTGCTCTGGCATCTGCCAGGTGAATCTTTGAGCTGCAAGTTCTCATACTGAGCCAACTTTGTCCGATATTCCACAAGAACAGGGCTGTTTTACACAGTAGTCATTCTTTCATTCCAAAAGTTAATTCTAAATTTTCTCTGAATCATGGCATCAGTCTCCAAGTTTTCTTTTTGGAACCTAAAAACAAGGAAGATAAGATTTTGTATACTTTGGATGTGCATAGGCAGCTCAGGTATTACCCTGACAGAACTAAGCCTTTCAGGAAAGCTGAGAAGCTGCTCATTTCCTATTCTGGGGGTAAGAGGGGTCAACCTGTCACTAAGCAGAAATTGCTTGTTGGTTGTCCTTTGCTATTGTTTTTTTGTTATGCCCACCCTGGTAAATGTATTCCAGGCAAGGGTGAGGCAACTTCCACCAGACCCTTACATTTTTGATGGCATAGTAGCAAGGAGTAAATCAAACATTCTAATTGCAACAATGTGGTCTTCTTTTCATACCTTTACAAAGCACTATGTTCTAGAGCAGGGTTTGCAAGGACCATTCTCCAGAGACACTTGAATCCTTACCCTTCCTCATTCCAGGTAAGGTAAGCATTTGGAATCTACCCATATGCCACTGAAGCAGTGTGAATAATGAATATAAGTTGTGTAAGTCCTGCTTACCTGTAACAGTAGATTTTCAACTTTCACTTTACCTCAGTGGCAGCACCTACCTGCCATCCCCATTATTTTTATATAGCTCCGTGGTATTCAACCTTGTTTTGTTGCTGGTTGATTTTGACTATTTGTGTTGGTGTTTTTAGCTGTGAATTGGTTGGCCTTGTTTTGCTGCTGGTTGATTTTGGCTATTTGTGTTGGTGTTTTTAGCTGTGAATTGGTTGGTTTCCAGCAATTCTTGTTTCTATTCCTTATTCATTCTTCTACTTAGCACTAAAAGCTTGAATAACTGACTTTCTGTGACAAGGGTTAGGCTTCCCCTCATGGAGGGGATGAGCCAGTTCTCTATCACAGGGAGTCGGGGGAAGGGAATCTGAGCTCTGGAAAGCTGAGCCGGTCTGAATTTGAACATCTACTTTTACAGGGAGGGTGGCCTAATGGTTAAGGCGTTTACCTTACAAACTCAAGGAGCAGGGTTTGAGTCTCACAAGGGATAATTGGCTAAGCTTAAAATGGCTCGCAAGGGCAGTTAACCTAGTACTAACCTATGAACCTAGGTAAGTAGGACTTGCACAACTGTTCTTTTATTCCATTTCTCATGTCACTACCCATTGTTTAAAGTGATTGTGTATATGACTCTGTAGATATTACATTCATGGCTGCTGCCACTGGTACTGTCTTGAGAGGGTTTGCTTGGTTCCATTCTCAGAACCTAGAGATTTTAAATTCTCCTTGGAACAGGAATTTAGTTTTTGGACCTTCTGCTACAGAGGTTATCGAAAAGGTCATGAGAGAGGTAAGCTGATACATGGACTCCCTGAGATTTTTCAGCCTTTTTGTTTAAATTTTCCAAGGGATTTTCTGTTCCATTGTCTAATTTTGGAAAGAAACCTAAGCAGTCTCAACAAAATGCTGGTAAGCAGAAATTAAAAAAAAAACAGTGGTGTGGAGGTTCCTAAAGAAAGGCACCCCCCAGAAGAAAGAGCAGTCAAATAAGGCAGAATGACTGTATAAGATCCCCCCACGGCAGTCCCTTATCCTTTTCAGAAAGTCTGGATCTCACTTTCACTCAGTTTGCAACAATTTTTTTCAGAGGCTAGTTATATATTATATGTATGCTGTATATTACAGATAGATCTTCTCTTTTTACACATGGTGCACACTGCAGTTCTTAGAGTTTTAATCCATTCTGTGCTTGCTTTTAACATCTCTGATATGTGAAAGGTGTAGCACAAGCTGGACAGAAACAGTGTGGGGGACATTTGAGGTGTACCGGATGTGGAACAGCTGTTTGGCTCAGGAGTCTGCAGGAAGAATAATTGAAGCTTCATTGGAACAAATGGGAGCTTAAGATGTTAGATGACTGCCTAGATTCCTGATCCATTTCCTTGTTGTACATGAAAGAGTGACTGGACTGGAAAGTGTCCAATCTCTTGAAGCATCACAAGATTTCCCACTCACACAAGATTTCCCACCCATACAATTCAGATATACACGCAAATGTACAAGTTAAACCTCTTTAACCTATCACATTTCCATAGAGCTTACTTGATTTTGTGAATACCGTATTTTAAAAATGTGTCCCTTAGAATCTGTTAAAGTGGGCCGTTTGCACTTTGTTTCAGTTATATTATCACTCCTAAAACATACAGATCTAGAACTCATTGACTTAAGTAAAGACTTCCAGTTAAAATGAAAATTTGTCAAACTGTTTTGAAGAGAAAAGCGTTATTTTGCACTAACAACTTGGTGTTTATTTCAAAAGATTGTTGTTAGTAGGTTTGAGCCAGAATGCCTTAATGCATAAAGTGCATACTGTTTTATACACTGTATGTTGCCCTAGAAGGGGCACTAATAATCTTGCAGGAGGAGGAGCTACCCACTCACACAAGTCACAGAAAAAAGGTTTGCTGGATATAATGACATAATGAAAACACTGAAAACAATTCCAGTATTTTTCAAGTTTTTCCCTATAATGATATGTATGGCCACTAAATTTATTGACAACTTATTTTAAACATTTCTGATTTATTTATAGTAGAAATATGCTACTGAAAAATGGCTACATTGTCAGTGTTAAGTATTTGCTCTTCTGATCTTTAGAACACATTAATTGTTAAATGTTAAACTTTTTGTTTCAGGATGATTTACTGAAGTGCAAACCATTGTCTGGGTGATATATTCAAAGAGCCATTTATGAACCTGATAACGTCCATGTATATATTCATCTTTTTCTTATTGATAGTCCAAACAGGTAAGAACATGTTTGTTATTAAATGCATTAAATAAGTAGTGTAAAAGTCTGAGAGTACATCTACACTGTGAATAATACATGCTCAAATTCTTGTACTGAATTCCTATGAATTGTGTACTACAACAGATGTGGAACCATGTAGAAAATTAGATATGTCATTTTAATATTTATTTTTGTGCGGCCTCATTAGACATGATCTGTTTTCAGAGCTGACCAGGAGATATTCATAGTAACCAGGAGTAATTTGTCCTTACTCTTTGTACAAGTACTGTAAGATTTTTTATATCCACCTCAGTTATCACCAGCTCAGGCTGGTAGAATCTCAGTTTGATGTTTCAGCTGCTGGATCACATTTCTGGACAGCAGCACCTTCCCGTTCTGGGCAGCAAACAGATGCTCAGTGTCACTATTTGAAAGTGAATCTAATCACTAGGTATAGTAATAAACCCACCAACTTCTGATTGCCCAGCATCAAGTCCGAGTTTGCTGTCAGTTAAGTCACTGACATGTGGTATTTATTCTTAAGTTCCTGTTCCAGGAAGCTGAACTGATCTTTCCAGATCTTTCTCAACCACAGGAGCAAAGACCATTGTTCTGTGCAAGGATCATTTAGTGCAGGCAGTCATCTTGCAAGCTGTCATACAAACCAGGTAGGACATGTAAAATCAGTTGCAAGGCTGAACAGTGAGAGAGTTACAGTGACTTGTCTTTCTGGCACCAGGATCTTTAAAATTACAAGAGCTCTAAGGGCCCTAACTTGTGACAAATGTGATTACAGCATAGTAGTGGAACTTGCAGGCATGAACAGCTTGAGATGTAAAAGTCTAAGGTTATGATAAATGGGTGTAGAGAGATATGTCAGAACTTTCCTTGTGTGTTTCAAATCTAGGTAAGATACTAGTCTTAAGTGGAATCCATTTTTCACCTTGAATGATGCCTAGATACAGGGAAAGCATGACTGGTTTCAATAACTGGTTAAAGAGCTAGTGTCATTCCAGGCAATGCAGTATGTGTCAGCACAGGAAAAGATGCTCAACAATCTAGCTTCACCGAGGATGGCCTGCACCTTTCATTTCAAGGCATTCACATACTTATTAAATATTTTACTGCTCCTCAGTGTCATTTTTAGACCAAGTCCAGTTAATGGACCTTCCAGTGTAATTAACATATCAGTCTCAAAATCGGATCACATTAAGATCGCTCTCCTTAATGCCAGAAGTGTGAGCATACCTGAAACTGTTGAAAATTTTGCAGGATGTCCAGATTTTTGCCTAATATTTTTAGTATTGTTCTCATAAAATGTTTGATTTTCTGAAAAATCATTGAGGATTGAAGTCAGAAAATATTGACATATATTTGAATTTCAGACTTTATACCCTTCAGAAAATGTATGCTAAAAATATTAACATATATTTGAATTTCAGACTTTATACCCTTCAGAAAATGTATGCTAATGCAAAACCTGTTATTCTATCAACTTTCTAAGCTTATAAGAGCAATATTTAAAAATTACCCCTATTTGTGGACCGTTGTCCTTCCATTATTTATCAC
Organism: Protopterus annectens; assembly: GCF_019279795.1. NCBI lineage: Eukaryota > Metazoa > Chordata > Ceratodontiformes > Protopteridae > Protopterus > Protopterus annectens. The sequence goes on along the minus strand of NC_056735.1, from coordinate 279,184,379 downwards.
TTTTTCTGGATTTCTTGTGCTAAGAGATTGAGAGGGACAAGTGCCAAGTGACTAATTTGGATTACATCCATGCCTATACAGTTACTGGTTTTAAATGCAAACAGAGCACTCCTTCAGCACCAGGGTTTTGCACTTCTCATGTCTTCAGACCCAGTGACAGCTATGGTGGAATCTCTGTATTTGTCAAAAAGCATATTACCTTCATACATATCGCTAAGGACTCACAAACTGATCTGTTTAAACTACAGATCACTTAAGATAGGATTAATTGTCAGTTAACAACTTGTTACGGAACACCTTTGTCCCTTGATGACAGTGTAAGCTTCCTCAGTGTTCTAATGTTCTTTCTATTTGCAAAATCTCCTTTATTTTGGGTGACTTTGACTACCTATTAATAAACGAGGGCACCTATACCTCTAGTGCAGGATAGGTCCAAAAATTCAAAGACTTATTTAACAAACATTCCCTCAAGCAGTTGGTACATTAACCTACTAGAGGACGTTACCAGATTCTTACAAATATGATCGCCTCTTGCACTCCTCCTCTGTATTTATTTCTCCTTTGAAGTTTGACTGTAAACTTGCGACCTTCTCCTTTAAACACTCAAAAGTTTCTACAGCAAATCCCATTCAATTTAAGAAGTGCAAACATGCTAAAATCAACATACTCTGTGATGAAATATCAAAATTCACTGAATGACTGCACCTCCTCTAACCTTAATGCAGCAGCAAACTTCACCAAAGAATTCTACACCCATTTATCATAACCTTTTATCTTTCAATCAGCTCACCGTGGCCCACAAAATAGTCTATCAACCCAATAACTGCCATGCTTTCTCCAACCTAGTCCAGTCTAGTTTTAATCATAGGTCCCTCAGATCTTCTGACAAACTAATGCTAAAAGTTACACTCTCCCATAACTATCACAGCTACTCCCTCTACTCCTTCAAAATTACCAAACTATGGAACACTCTTCCTCAGCCCGTCACAAAAAATCCACACTATCAAGAGTTCAAGCAACTCCTAAATCTACCTAGCTTGTCAGTGGCTCTGCTCTTGCCATACCCCAGGCTAATTTCCTCTAAACCCTTACCATCTTCTAACCATATTCTACTGCATCTAACTACCTACCTTTCCCTCTCATCTATACTGCTCTTAGCTGCACTTTCAGTTGCCACTAATTTGATGTTCCTGCTTTTATTCATTATTACACAGTTGTGCACACTTTTACGTGACTTGATATTCTATATGTACCTTGTTGTATTTAATTTGCTTGCACCATTACTGTTAGTAGAGCACACTGTTACACAATTTTGATATTGTGCATGTACTTTATTATATATTGCTTGTTTGTATTTTACTGATACTACCTTGGAGCTTTTCTCCTCAGGCGTCTGCTGAAAACAGGTTCCTAGCCCAGCTGGACATTACCCAGTTAACAAATGTAATAAATAACTAAATAAAATTTTGTGTCTTTCAGCTTTTCCCGGTTAGGGGTCGCCACAGTGGAACCCCGGTCCGCTAATAATTGGTAGTTGATTTTTACGTGCCGTGTTACCAGCCCTGATGCACAACCTTCAACGAAGGTACGCCCATTCACACGTCTCCACGCAGAAGATGCTCTAGCTGAGAATCGAACCGGACAGCGTCTTACTGTGGGGCGACAACGCTACCGCAGCACCACCACTGCAGATGAATAACTAAATAAAATAAATTTAGAAAAATATATTGAGCTTGCAATAGTCCCTACCTGTACCAAGTATTACAGGAAATTAAAAAAAGCAAATATATATATATATATATATATATATATATATATATATAATTGTATCCTAAATTGCTTAGAACTTAATCATAAGGATACAGCTTATTCTGAACCAATGCACCATGCCAATATCCTTGCAAACACATTTAGTGCCAACTTCACCCCTGAGACTTCTAGTCAAAGCTCCAAAATATCTAAATCCATTACTCCCCTAATAATCTCTAAAGATAATTAACTGAAAGAGCTAAGCAAGACTAAAAATACTTCTTCCATGGGTCTTGACAATATACCTGGTTGCTTAATTAATCATGTTAAACATACACACAAACATACAGCACTACTCAAACTGTTTAACCTAAGTTTAGCTACTGGTTTTGTCCCTGATGACCGGCGCACTGCATTGATGATGCCCCTCTATGAGGATGGCTTTACAGTTGATCCAGGATCCAGGTAATTACAGACCTATCATCCGTAGATGTCTTGTGTACAAAGCCATGGAATATATTATAACTGATATCCTAAACAATTAGCCTTACATGTCTCATGTACAAGGCCATGGAATGTATTATAACTGATATAACAAACAATCAGCCTTACATGTTTCGTGTACAAAGCCATGGAATGTATTATAACTGATATCATAAACAATCAGCCTTACATGTCTCGTGTACAAAGCCATGGAATGTATTATAACTGATATCATAAACAATCAGCCTTACATGTCTCGTGTACAAAGCCATGGAATGTATTATAACTGATATCATAAACAATCAGCCTTACATGTCTCATGTACAAAGCCATGGAATGTATTATAACTGATATCATAAACAATCAGCCTTACATGTCTCATGTACAAAGACAGTATTATAACTGATACCATAAACAATGATATCAAGAATCTTGTTAGATGTAACTCCCAAATGTTTGGCTATGTGAAGAACAGAGCATATCTATTCAGTTTGGTAAACTTCTTTGAAAGGGTTAATGAGGCTGGCAGAATGCTTTAAAAATTGACCAACGTGTTGTAAAATATCTAACAAACTAAATGAAAGACAAAACCCATGCAGTTCAAGTTGCAGATAATTCATCAGAAATTATGAATATAAACAGCGGTGTCCCTAAGGGCGTATTGCTGGAACCTCTCCTTTCTTGGTAATTGCTTCACCAATCTTCAAGCAAAGAGCTAAGACTTCTGGCTAACAAAGTTTGCAAATGACTGAAAACTGGCAATTGTTGTTACGTCACCCCATACCTCCCAAACAGAACTCTCCCTAATAAACCCTTGGTACTACAAACGGGATCAATTAAAATGGTAGAATGTGTAGTATCATCACTTTTAGCAGATAAACCCTGCCTCGTTATGCTGTATAGACAACATACCACAAACAAACAAAAATATAGTTCGGGTGTTATCAGCACAAGTACCTCGATCCCTATCTTTTACACATCTTGTGACAAAAGTTGTCAAGAAATCAGTTTAAGCCTAGGTAATTGCCAAAGGAATGTCATCAAGGATTAAAGAAGTAATCACTACCTTATAGACAGTATTGATAAGTACCCTGCTCCATTTGAGATGTATCTCATTAAACATTTCAAACAATTAGAAGGATTCCCAGATGCTCATAACCAAAAATATCACAGGCCTAAAATCCCTGAGCAACCAAGGGTAGCTGGAAGGCTCCATTCCTTTATTCTTTGCCATGTAGATTTTAGAAAGAAAATCCTGGTCTCGCTTAGATGGCAATTAAAGACCTCCTGTTTCTTCTCATCATCAGCCCACTTTTCCCCATTTTCTGTGTGGGGTCAGGATGTCATGTTAACTCTTGCCATCTCTTGCAATTCAGTACCACACTCCTGCCTTCAACACTCATGGCTGATTGTTGCAACATCCTCTGTCACACAATCCATCCATCTCTTTGCTGGATGCCCTCATTTCCTCTTGCTTTCCTCCTTCCGGTTCCAAATCTTTTTCACCAGATTGTCTTCTGCTTTTCAGCACATTTGCCCAAACCACACTAATCTGTTCTGTTTGGCCATTTCTGCAATTGGAGCTAATTTGGCTTCTGCTCTTATGTACTCATTTCTTCATCTCTCCCACAGTGTGCATCCTACCACCCATCTCAGGCACTTCATTTCCATCACCTCAAGCTTCCTCATCTGCTCTGCCTTTATTGGCCAGGTTTCTGTGCCATACAGTAATACTGGTCATACCACTGTTTTGTACACCTTACTTTTTAGCTTCATTGGTATTCCCCTTTCAAGTACTGCAACTGATACTCTTTGCCAGTTGGCTATAGCACCTCTGATTCTGTCTTTGACCTCTTCATTCAGACTTCCCTTCTCCTCAACCACCCCTCCAAGATATTTAAAGGTGTTAACATGTTTCACTATCTTCCCTTCTCTTTTAATTCTCAGCTTCTTCTGATTTCCCCAGTTTGCTTCCATTACCACTATCTTATCTGTAGTCAGTTTCATCCCATGTGCTTTCAGTTTTACATTCCATTCCCCTGTCTTTTGCTGAAGTTGTTGCTCAAAGTCTACAGCAACTTTGTTGATCTGTCCTCTCCGACCTGTTTGCTAATGTAATCCATCACCAGTATGAACAGCAGCTGGCTCAGAGTTCAACCCTGATGCACACCCACTCCCACCGAGAACTCCTCTTTGAGAACAAACACTGTTTGTACTTGAGTCATTGGGCCTTTGGACATAGCCTGCACTAATTCTTCCAATGTTTCTGGGACTTTGAACCACTGCAGGACTGCCCAAATCAGTTTTCTTGGGACCTTGTCATATGCTTTCTCCAAGTCTAGGAATGCCCAATTGGACCATTTCCACATAGGTTCATAGGTAGGTACTAGGCTATCAGCCCAAGGGCCTACGTAAGCCTAGCCAGCAAGGTTCCATAGCTTACGCCACCCAAGAAAGTTATTTTCCTGTGCCACTGTCCAGCAGAGGCATAGAAGTGATCCCCGGGGTGTATTTCCTATTTCCCATCCACTCATCAAGATTTTTCTTGAAGAGTGCTAATGAAGAACTTTGCTTGACATAGATGGGTAGCTTGTTCCAGAGTATAGGAAGTCTCTGGGACAGGAATCTATCCCTCCAGCGTGTCCTGTTTATTGTGGTGACAAGGTTTAGGTCCCTAGAGCATGTAGCTTGGAGGGATTGGGATTTCTTTAGGTGTAGCATGTCCAACAGCTCTGGGTTTGACATAGCTTTATATGTTAGGCAGAGATCACCTCGGAGTAGGCGATATGCTACGGAGTAAAGCTGGAATTTTTTGAGGCGGTCAGTGTAGGGCATTTGTTTGAGGCCAGTAATCCTCTTTGTGAGGTACTTCTGTGGCCTTTCCAGCTGCTGCAGATGTCTTGTGAGGTACATTCCAAAAGGGGCATTGTACTCTATAATGGATCTAATGAGTGACTAGTGGAGGGGAACAATGACCTCTTTTTTCCTGGATGAGAACCCTTTTGTGATGAGGTGTGCCATGTAGAAGGACTTCCTGACTACTGTGGCGATGTGACTATCAAAGGAGAGACTACAGTCCACCTGGGTCCCAAGGTCTCATCACGCATTCGGTGTCAAGTAGATTGCTGCCTATGTGGTAGTTCATGAGTACAGAGGTTTTACCAAAGGGGATGACACTGCACTTGAGTTTGAGGCCATGGTTCTGACACCAGGCATCTGTCTCAGTGAGGCCATTCTGTAGGATGCCCACATCATTTGGGGACTTGACTATGGCTTCTAGTTTGCAGTCATCTGCGAACTTTGTTAGCCAGAGGCCTTCTCTAACTTCTTCTTAACTATCTGTCTGTCTTACTGCAGACATTGGGTCAGTTTTGCTGTATCCTGGTCTGAATCCAAACTGCTTAACTCCACTTTTACTTTCTGCTACTCTGTGTATCCATTTATCAGTCACCCTCTCCAGAACTTTCATGCAGTGTGACAGGTATTTGATGCCTCTCTACTGCCCACAGTTGTGGATGTCCCCTTTGTTCTTGTACACTGGCATGAGTATGTTTATTCTTCAGCCATCTGGGATGCACCTTTTTCTCCATATTGCTATGAGTACCTTCAAGAGCCGTTTCATCCCTATCTCACCCAGCGTCTTTATCATATCTGCTGTGACCTCATCTGAACTTGCTGCTTTTCCTGAGTTCCTGTTTCTCCTCAAGTCCAGTATCTCCACCAGTACTTGAAATGGGGAACAAAATCTTCATGAGCAGATAAATAAAACATGGAGGAGGGATAATCTTATAACTCAGTGCCTCCAAAATATCTGGAATAAACTTCACATGCATGTTAAGCAATGCAAGTTATTGTCTTCCCTTAAACCAAACTATATGACCAGATGGCCATCCATAAATTTATTCCAGTACTAACTGGTATGGCCTTCCAGGGTAAAGGAACTGTGGGCTGAAGGAGGGTACTAGCAAGGTGTGGACAGTCCTAGGATGCAGATTCCTTGGAATGTCTATGAATCTATGTGCCAGCCTTTGCAGGGGCTCAATGTGATATACAGGCCAGGAACAGGAAGATAAATGCAAAACAGTAAGTACACCAAGGTCTGTGTTTTTTGTTTGAGTGATTCCTGTTGTGATTACATATAACATTTAGTTGCACTAAAACAATTATGGAGTAAATGTCAAGCTTGTTAAATTATTTGCTCCTGAAAGAACAAAGCATTTTATGACACTAGCTTCATAGGCTTTCATGAAAAAACACCACAATTTTGACTGCAAGGTAATACTGTATGTTTAGACCTTCATACTTCCTACTCTCAGTTCCGGTCACAGCTTAAAGGTCATTTTAAGTTAGCAGTCAAGTGTCAATCCTACCCAACGTTACCTGATCACTTCTTCTTCTGTCTGCTTCAATCTGTATCCTACTGCTCACCTTTTGTTCCCACCCTAACCCTGCACTTAGCCATGAATATACCTTGCCAATTGGACATAAATGAATATAACTGTATATATTGATACTTTTCTGTTAATTACTATAAATCTATAAATGTTTGCTACACTCTTATTATATTGCCTCTATGTTCTCTGTCTCTTTAAACAGAATTGTACAATGTACTGTATTTGCTTTTGCCCAAGCTGAAACCAACATTGATCAGCTGTGATCAGTTCTCTAGTCCAGTTAAATTTAAATAAATTCATTTGTTTTTTTTTTTTTTTTTTGGAAAGTACCATTTTGTACCACTGCTCTTTACAGCAGAATGGGTGAAAATATTATTCATAGGTTGGTACTAGGCTATCGGCCCTAGGGCCTATACAAGCCTAGCCAAACAATTCTAAGGCTATTTCTTCCCACAATATTTACTTCCATGGACCCCTGTCTAGAAAGGGGGCTGATGTGATTCCTGGGGTGAATTTTCTATCTCCCATCGAATCGTCAATGTTCCTTTTGAAGAGGGCCAAGGAGGCACTCTGCTTGACATGTACGGGCAGTCTATTCCAGAGTATAGGGAGTCGCTGAGTCAGGAACCTATCCCTCCAGCATGTTTTGTTCATTGTGATGGCAAGGTTTAGATCCCTGGAGCATGTGGCTCTGAGGGATTGGGGTTTCTTTAAGTGGAGCATGTCCAGCAACTCAGGGTTTGACATGGCCTTGTATGTTAAGCAGAGATCGCCTCTGTGTACTATGCCACAAAGTATAGTGGGAGTTTTTTTAGACAGTCAGCATAGGGCACCTGCTTTAGGCCTGTGATTCTTTTAGTGAGATATTTCTGTGGCCTTTCCAGCTGTTGCAGGTGTCTTGTGAGGTACATACCAAATGGGGCATTGTACTCTATAATGGGTCTAATGAGGGATGAGTACATTGGAACAATGACCTCATTTTTTTCTGGATGAAAAGCCCGTAGTAATGAGGTGTGCCACATAGAAAGATTTCCTGACTGTTGTGGTGATGTGGTTATCGAAGGTGAAACCACTGTCCACCTGTGACCTTAAGTCTCTCATCACACTTTTGGTGTTTAGTGTATTGCCCCCTATGTGGTAATTCATGAGTACATGTTTTTTCCCAAAGGGGATAACTATACATTTCTTGGTATTAAGCTTGAGCCCATGGCTCTGGCACCAAGCATCTGTTTCTGTAAGGCCCTTTTGTAGAATATCCACATCATGTTGGGATTCTATAATGGCTCCCAGTTTGCAGTCATCTGCAGACTTTGTTAGCCAGGGTCCTTTAGTGTTGGCCTGTACTCCAGAGAAGTAGATGCCAAACAAGAGTGGTCCCAGGACTGAAGCCTGCATTACTCCACTTGTCACTTGTCTGGAGCTGGATTTGGAGTCTGCTACTTTTACAGTCTGGGTTCTGTCTATAAGCCAGTTGGCAACCCTTCAAGTGACGTAAGGATTTATGCCCAGCTTAGTAAGTTTATCTATGATTCCAGAGTGGGGGATGGTGTCAAAGGCCTTGGCGAGGTCCAGATAGGCTGTGTGGACTGCCTTACCCTTGTCCACAGCTCTGGAGACTGATAAGAAGTCTATCAGGTTCAGGAGACAAGATTGACCCTTCACGAACCCAAACTGGGTGGGGTTCAGTGTTTGAAGGTTGCCAAAGTCTTTCTTTATAAGTTCCATGATAATGCTTTCCATGCCCTTGCAGATCAGGCTCGTCAGACTGATGGGATGGTAGTTCCCGGGATCCAAGGTGGATCCCCCCTTGTGGAGTGGGATAACTGTAGCTGTGCTCCACTCAGTCAGCATGAAGCCTGGGTGACGCTATGATTAAACATGACACTTAAGTGAGGTGCCAGTTCATTTTGTAGTTCATGTAGTACACAGCCCGGGATGTCACCTGGTCACATGGATGCTGTATTCTTAGCTTTGGAGACTGTGGTTTCTGCCTGTGTGGCTATGATTTGGCCGTGATTACTGGAATTTGGCAGTCCTTTGGTATTGAGATGGGCCCTTTAGGGGGTGAGAGGAGGGAGAATTTGGCACTAAATCGATCTGCCAAGATATTGGCAATATCCTTGGGATCAGTGTATTTAATGCCATTCTGTTGTAGCTCAGAGCAGATCTGAGCATTGACATTTAGATTCTTGACATAACTATAGAATGCCTTGTGGTTGTCTTTGGAATCTTTGGCAATTTTATTTTCGTAACTAGCTTTGGAGGATTTTATGAGGGATCTCAGCTTCTTACTGCGGCTGGTAAGGGAGTTTTTTGCATCCTGGGATTTTCCTCTTTTCTGCATCCGTTTCTTCCTTCTGTTGTATAGTTTGTTTATGGCAGGGGACCACCAGATTGGCTTCCTTTGTTTGGAGGCGAGTGTCTTGGTTCTATTTGGGATGGCACGATTCATGTATGAGTGGATGTGCATGTACAGTGCCTTAGTGTAGGATTCAGCAATCGAACTTTCAGCTCCTGTTTGCATGGGTGCCATGAAGTTTGTCACTTCTGACTTAAGTAGCATGAAGTTGGCTTTGGAGAAGTATTTTACGGAGGTTTCCTTACTGTGGGTTGGGGGTGGGATGTGGATGTCAAGGGTGATTTGCTTATGGTCAGACCTGACCAATAAGTGGGTGACCACTGGTGTGGAGCATCTATCTCCATGTTGGTAATGACCCAGGTCTAGGATATTGGAGCCCCTGGTGGGACAATGGATTAGTTGATCCAGGGTGTTGGAATTTATGAATTCCAAGAACCGTTGGGAAAAGGTGTTGTTACCCGAGTAGTTTTCCCAGTTAATGGCAGGGTAGTTGAAATCACCCAGTATTAGGGTGTTGGGTTGTATCTTAATATTTTCCAGTATGTTTAGAAAGGTGTAGTGAGAATCTTGGGGCATGGTGGGGGATCTGTAGAAAGCTACAATTTGGATTGCAGTCTTACCTAGTGTTAGTTGCACCTGGAGAATTTCAGATGAATTGTGTTGGGCAACTAGCCTGGAGGTGTGAATATCCTTGGTGAATATGGACACTCCTTCACCTTTCACCTTTAGTGTTTCGGTCTTGGTTTGGTGGCCGAAAAGTGTGGTAAGAGTTGTAGCCTGATATTGCAGAGGTGCTCTCTGGAGTCTTCAACCAGGTCTCAGTTACTGCACAGATATCAATGTTCTCCATTTCTAGGAGTGCCTCGAGAGAGTGCATTTTGAGGTTTAGACTTCTAGCATTGAGTAGCATTACCTTCAGATTTTGCATGCTTCTATCTGTTATGGTGGTGATTTTGTCCTTTGAACCTTGCCTAAAAAAGGCACTATAGGGGTGGCAAGAACTTTAGCCAGTAACTTGAATCCTAGGGGTGACAGGTGCAGACCATCTCTGGCAAAGCATCATGATTTCGATCATGTCATCCCAGGCAAACAGATACTGGATCCCCTTTGAATGACACCAGAAGCTTAGCCAATTGTTGAAGTCAATCATTTGTCCTTATACTGTGGTGTCATTCTGGTTCGAAGGCAGGATGCTACTCAGGACTAGGGTCATACCTGCCTGGGCCACATGATCCGAGAGGTCTTCCATGTCTGTCTTCATGTAGTCCAGGGAGGTACATCTCAAGTCATTCACTCCAACATTGACAATGACAGAGTTATATTTGTACTTGTTGTGGAGTGACGTGAGTGCATGTTATGTGGCGGATCCTGGCACCCGACAGGCAGCTGACTGTAATTTTCTCCTTGCTCAGCCTGGTGAGTGGGACATCAGTGTGCATCACTATAGAGTCACTTATGACTAAAGTGTTGAGTATGTTGCCTTGCCTTAGGGGCTGTTGTTGAGTGGCACACTGGTGTTGTGAGCTATGTGTCATCTTGGTTGTGACTGGTGTTTGTTTGATTTGCGGTTGTCTTTGGAATCTATGAAATGACCACACAATAAATGGAAATGATCTTTAGCTTACAGTGTAAAAAGGATAAGTTATCTGTGGCGATGCTTTTAGCTGTTAACACTGTTTGACAGGGCTGTAGATTTCTGCAAAGGCAAACTATGTACAACAGAGTTAATTAAATATGAAATTTATAATTACAGTGTGATTTTTATGTAGAAGTAGAAGTCGTATTTCTGATTTTGTGACATATTTGAGAGGAAAATAATGTGCATCTCTGAGATCAGTTGATGTTTTATAGATTCTGAGTGTGTGTCTGATACTCCGCATCCTGAATGTCAGTTTAGACTAAAATCAGAGAATCACAGTGAGAGGACAACTGGATGAAGGAAGAACTCTGCCAAGATAAAACTACAAAAGAAATAACTTTATGGGGATAAAATGCGTAAACACAAGGATCAGCTGCAAAGCTGTTAGATTTGAAAAGCTGTACATGCAATCACCAATGAGTTAGACTGGTGGGATATCATAAACAGCAGTTAAAACACACTCAGCACATGCAGGCAAGTCTTGTATAACTTGTACCTCCAAGGCTATAATATGTCATCAATGTAAAATATATCCCCGTAGGTTTATAGCTTAATAGTGCATACCAGTAATTAGCTTAGAATCACAAGTAATTCTTTTTCTATCACTATTGACCAGTGACTTCAAAGCAAGAGGACAGAAGGAAGCAACTGAATGGATGAGGCTATATTACAGCAGATCAGTTACTGTTTCATCAAACAACAGCTGGGGTCCATCACTTTCATTATCAGACTTCTTCAGTACCCATTCATTATAGCCATGTTATTGATTATATAAACCTCAAATGTCAGATGATGGTCAAATAAAAAACAATGGTAGTCACAGTAAAGTATTTCAGCTTGTTTTACTGAAACACACACTTGCCTTGTTAAGCCTGCTCAGTAACTGTTTAAAACAAAAACTGAAGAACATCACTTTTGCTCTACAGACAGCCTAAGTACCTGCCCATAATAGCCACGTTATTGATTATATACACCTCAGATGTCTGATTTGTGATCAGATAAAATATTACTAATAGTCACAGTAATAAATTACAGCTTCTTTCACTCAACTACACACTAGCTCTGCCAAGCCATCTGGTTGACTGATTACAACTACAGCTGGAGTAAGTCATGTTCATTCACAGACTGCATCTCTGCCCACCAATTACAGACATTTTTTGACTGTCCACATCTCAGAAGTCTGATTGTAATCAAATAAATGCATAACTAAAGGCCTCATTAATGTAGTTAAGCTGGTTACTGTCAGACATCCCCCTTCAAAAATGCATACACCGTATTAAAAAAATGTACATACTGTACCATTCTACAGACTGGCTGAATGTGACACTTCAAGATCTCCCAGAGTACTATTCAATTAAAAATGTATTTATTATATTGAACAGTTTTCTTCCATACCCAGAGTCCTATCTCCTGTCTGGATGTGTTGTCACTTTTGATGCAGGCTGCCTCAGGCATCAATCCCTTCTTGGCCTTTTGGCTAGGATCAAGTGTAGTACAGCAGTCACATGATGCAGCCTGAGTCAGTTAGAAAGACTGCTTACTACTTTATCTAACATATCAAACAGCCCCAAATGAAATTCCATATGTTGAACAAACACACTGTGTTACTTGGCATATGGATAGTAGTGGCCTGATAGACTTCCAAAGATGGGTTATCAGAACTCAGAGATACTCCTCTACCTGTCTGTGGGTATAATGAACCAATCACCTGAGAGCACAGGGACTGCCTGTCAGACCCACATACAAGACCCTTTCAGTTTTCTAATGCTACAGTAAGAGAAGCATCTCCAAAGAGACTACTCTTTTTTCTTGATATCATCAGTTGTTGAACTCAAGTAAAAAAACTTTTGGCTTATTTCCTTCCTCTGTTTTTGCTATCGGTGCTTGAATACTGAGTTTGGCTTTTTTTCTAATTATAAATGTTGTATTTGCTTCTGCTTTTACTTTGACTAGTACAGTAAGGCCTGCTGCTTAAAAGCTTCATTTAGAAGTTTAGACAGGAACACTTCCTGATGTTGCATTTCTTTTTTCTTTGAAGTTGCAATTTTTTGAGGTGATCAATGTTACAGTATTTAAAAAGATTTTTCATTTAAATCAAAATTTTGTAATTTTGTACGTTAAACATTTCTGATAGGAGTTTTTCATCAGTTTTTCATCAGTTTTTCATCAGTTCATGATTTATTTCTTGTCTAATCCTGTTTTGGGCTGTATCTGTTCATTTGGACTAAAACTAGCCTTTTCTCTCAAAATCACGGGACTTTTGTGCATGTATTTTGTGTCTTGAATTGTGTTCCTGAAAATACTGTCATTTTCTTGGTGCAGTGCTTAGAATAATATCCCTATAGAAATAGTCTTAAGATTGCTATTTATAGGGAAAATAGTGGGATTTGTCCATCTGTTTACTGGGCTGGCTGTGCAACCAGTGTTTGGTATTGAGATGGCACGTTTTTGTCCCTTAACTAGAATGGCTCAGATGTGGTGCCCCCCCAACTATCTATCCTTTGTGCACCTGAAAATCATAGAAATACGTCAAGAAATATACCTCAATTATGGCTTTTGACTCTGAAGTAGTCTTAAGCAGGCTATTGGACCACTAGACTTCTTTTTCCTTCAGGTCCCTTGGTGTGTTGGTAGCACTGCAAGTGTGCGTAACTTGAAGGTCAGGCACATTCTCTGGGGTTTTACCAGTGCTTGGTTCAGGTACAAGATAACCAAACTCATTAGGTCCAAGGGAAGTTAGGAGTGCAGAATCTGTTGCTAGTGTTGATGCACCTTACCCCGAGGATTCGCCAACTTATGTATTGCATACAAAAAAAGCGAAAGAAGACCTACCACACAAGGCAACCATCTCTGAATGTTGTTTTCAGTTGAGTTGGTGGCTATGGTTTGAGCCGTTATTCAGGCAGTTGATTACAGGGTGCAGACTTGGTTAAAGAGCAATGCCGGTGCTCACACCCCTGTTCAAACACTCGGGGATCTTGATTTTGAAATTGATTCAGAATCTGACATTTCGGAAGGGTCACAGTTTGATTACTAAGTTTCCTGTGAGGACAAACATTTGCAGAAACTCAAACGGATGTTTTCTTTTTTTTTCACAAATGCTGGCTAGATTTAGGGATATATTCCAATTAAGCAATGTTTGGCTGCAGGGTATATGATCGTTTGGAGGATGAAGCCCCGGATGTGTTGATCTTAGCTCCATTAATCCCACTATTGGAGTATGTTTTTAATACACCTGGCAATTGAATGAGTCTTTGCATAAAAAGTATTTAAGAAATTCAAGGTATACCCAACCATGCCTGGTCTCTAAGCTCACTTGTCTACAGATCCTGCTGCTGTGTCCCCAGTGACATCTTCCCACAAAAAAGACTATGTCTTCATCAAACGACACCGTATATAGCGAAAAGAACTTTTATTCCTCCAGCGCCTCGGCTACAAATAGCCTTCAAGGAGTAAAATACACAAATTCAGCAGTCATTTTTAACATCAACAAATAATGAGAATGATTATAGTAGTATGAGGGATAGTGATGAGAGCCTGCTTGAATTGATTCTTTTGATTCATTTATCTCTTATAATATTGAAATGAATGCATATTTTCTCATAGACACTTCATATGTTAGTAGTAAGAGCAAGTTTATGCCACCTTGTATTCACGAAGGCATTAAAAATTTTCATTCTATACATAACTTTGAATTAGATATGCTGTTTAGAAATTTTAATAAAAATAATGTTGAATATAATTTGTCAAAACAGGAATGGTTAGCTTTGGTGAATTTTTCCAAACAAAGAGAATTAATTATTAAACCTTCAGACAAAGGTAACAAAATAGTGGTAATGTATTATGAACAATATCTAAAAATTTGTCTAGAGTTGATAGATGATAGGACAATATATGAGACAGTAAATGAAGATAGAATAGAAGAAGCAAAGAAAAGTTATATGTATTTAATTCAAAAAGGCTTGACATTAGGTTACTGGACTGATAGTGATGTTACCAATAAACCTACATGTGAAGGAACAGGGCCAGCTTATTTTTATTGTTTGCCCAAAATCCACAAAGACCTAAAGAACCCACCAGGTAGACCGATAGTTTCTGCTACCAAATATTTTCTACACAATGTGGGTGTTTATTTAATTTTATTTATTTAACATTTGTTGACCGGGAAAGTCCGACTAGGTTCCACAGATCCTGTTTTCAGTGGAGGCCCGGGGAGAAATGCTCCAGAATTATATTACATAAAGTGCTATTAAAAGAAGTAATGCAGCCTCCATCCTACATTAAAGACTCTCTTGATTTAGAAAGTTAAAAATGTTAAATGGAGTTTGCAAAATAATATTTTTTATTTTGAAGATCAAATATACCATCAAGTACAAGGAACGGCAATGGGTTCTCCTTTTGCTCCCATGTACGCCAATCTTTTTATGGGTATGATGGAAAGAGAATACATATATAATAATTCTTTTTTTAAAAAACATGTAAGATTTTATTTTAGGTTTATTGATGATTTAATTTTTTATGTGAGGATGGTGCACACACAGTACCACATTTTGTGGAAGAAATACAATGGAACAGGTTTCAGATAGCATTTGATGGTTTACAATGTGGACAGGAAGTTTCATTCTTAGATATAAAATTGCGTGGAGTAGTAGGTGAGTGTATAAAAACGAGTATACATAGGAAGTTTAATGAACTGAATCAATTTTTAATTGGCACTAGTTGTCACCCAAAAAATACATTGGAATCATTACCATTCTGGGAATTCTTAAGAATATCAAGATTGTGCAATGATGAGAGTGTTTTTAAGAAGGAGCTAGAACAGACTGCAGCAATGTTCAGGAATAGAAGATATGATATGAACATTATTGATAGGGACGCAAAGCATATATTAAATATTAGATATGGAAGAGATAAAAAAAATAAAATATGGAAGGGAATGTGTGAGTAGAAGGAATAAAATGGGACACAGACACCTTATTTTTAGTTTTAGGATATAATGGGTTGAGTGAGAATATTAAACAAACCATGCTCCATTATTGGGAATTCTTGAGAAGTTTTGATAAATTAGATGGGCTGGTGAATAAAAAGTTAATATTCTCGTACAAAAGAGGCAGAAGTATATGAGATATGATGGTACACACTAAATTTCAAAGACCAGACATTAATTTGTCTGTGCAGCTTTGGAATAAAGGGACTAGATCTTGTAGAAAGTGTAGGGGATGTCCCTATATAGTAAATACTTTTCAGACCATAAATGGCATCCCTTTTAGTGTAAATGGGGAATACAGTTGTACAAAAGAACGGGTAGTGTATGCTATTAAATGCACGTGTAATATGTTCTATATTGGACAAACAAAAAAATATTTAAAGTTAGACTGCTAGAACATTTGAGGGACATCAGGTCAAGTAAGATAGAAAGCCCCTTAGCCCAGCATTTCAGAAGTTACTATAATGGAGATCCTGAATGACTTAGGGTGACTATTTTAGAACAAGTTTGTTCAAAAAATAATAATAAGGAAGTTCATAGATATAATCGTTTGAAAAAGGAAACAATATTTATTTTAAAAATATGGAACATTGATACCGAAGGGATTGAATACTGAATGTTGCTGGACAAGTGTTATATGAAATTAGACATGGCTACTTTAAAAGTTTTAATGATGTTTTTATTGTTTAATGGTTAACTGATTGAAGCCACTGGTTTTATAAAAATGACTGCTGAATTTGTGTATTTTACTCCTTGAAGGCTATTTGTAGCCGGGGCGCTAGAGAAATAAAAGTTCTTTTGGCTATATATGGTGTCGTTTGTATCGAAGCACTTATTCTTAGTGTTGTTTAGCTTTGTCTTCATCAAATCCTGTCCCTTCAGATCAGCTGGACAAGTGGCTAGAATCTCAGGGAAAGAAGCTGGCACAGTCCTGCTTTGTAGCCTTTAAGGTGTTTAACTACCAGTGTTCTATGAGGAAGTTTGTGTTCAGTTGTATATATAGTTTAGGCAAGTTTGCTGCATCATTACCTGCTGAGGAAAAAGTCTGTGTCAAAAATGTTGTGCCCAGTGTTTCTCGAGTATTTAAACAAGCTTTAAACATTGCCTTGGGGGTGCTGGTACTGTTTCTAGAAATGCAGCAGTCTGTGTGGTGATAAGGAGTTGTGCTTAGCTGCACAGTCAGAACTTTTTCTGATGAGTTACATTATATTGTGAGTGCTTCACTTGATACGGACTGTGTGTTTGGTACAGCAGCTAATCATGTCCTTAAACACTGAGGTGACTGAGGTAAAATGATGTAAGCATTGTCTAAACTGTTCCGTTTTCCCAGGTTTTTCTCCACTAAGCAGGATCATTTTTGGTGACCAAACAAACAGAAGTCCCAGCTGAACAAAGGCCAAGCAAAATAAGGAAATGTCAGGACGAGAATTCTGCCAAACTTAAGAGGGATTCCTTTTCCAAAAAGGGTAACCCCTCCCTTCCAGTCTCACTGTGCCAAGGTTGTGGCAGCTGCCTTTCCCAAGTCACTTTCTGATTGCCCTATCTTGAAAGCTAGCTCTCAACAAGCCAGCCTGTCCATCAGTTTCCAGCAAAATGGGTGCTCAACATTATTGGCATAGGTTATAGGGGGGAGTCTAAGGAGCATCTGCCTCAGTTCAAGGAGGTGCCCCTTCATCCAGTATTTTAGGCTGTTATTCCCTCCTATACTCAAACAGATGCTGCACTCAGGGGGCCATAGAACCATTCCTTCCTTTGGAAAGGATGAAAGATGTCTACTCCAGATTTTTTCTGGTTCCCAAAATAGAGCTGTTGTGGAGACCACATTGGACCTATCCTGTGAATAGTTTTATCAGGATTCCAAAGTTCAAGATGCTCAGCCTATAGACAGTACTTCCTCTTTTGCTGCATCACTGCATTATTGTTAGCCTGGACTTGAAGGATGTGTATCATCATACCCCCGTTGCTGATAATTTCAGGAGATATCTGAGATTTGTTGTGTCTGATTCTCATTATCAGTTCTCTGCATTGCCCTTTGGCCTATCCACTGCACTGTGAGTGTTTACCAAATGTCTTGCCCCAGTAATAGCTCACTGCTGGAATCTTGGCATTCTCACTTCTCCTTACTTGGATGACTTGCTGATATGTGCAGAGTTGTATCTAGGTATTTGGAATCACTTGAGTAGGTCTCAACCTTACTGACCCAGCTAGGGTTCAAGTTGAACCTTCGCAGGTTGTGCCTGACACCCTCACAAAGATTTGTCTTTTTGGTTTTCTTAATTGATCTAGGTATTTGGAATCACTTGAGTAGGTCTCAACCTTACTGACCCAGCTAGGGTTCAAGTTGAACCTTCGCAGGTTGTGCCTGACACCCTCACAAAGATTTGTCTTTTTGGTTTTCTTAATTGACTATGACAAAATAATGTCCTTTCTTCTTGATGAGTAGGTCCTGTATTATCAGGAATTCTCCAGGTGAAACTTCACTTGATCAAGAGAATTCCAAAAAATTTTAGGACTTATGGCATCCATGATTCTCATGATACAACTGGACCATCTCCACATGTGGAAAATTCAGTGGTATGGCCAGAGTTGTTGGACCCAGCACCTGCATTCACTGAAATCTCAGTTAACAGAGCTATCCTTCATCAGATGAGAGTTACAGTGGTGGAGTGCACAATTATCAGTCCAGGCTTCCCTTTTTCCTGAATCGTCTGACATAATCTGTCCTGACAGATTCATCCAACTTTACTTGGGGAGCTGTGTCACTGAAAGTGCAAATGCAGGTCACTTTGAGACCAAGGATTCATGGTAGAACATCAATATCTAGGAAATGTTAGCAGTAATCCATGCCTTAAAAGTCCTTCACCACCTGTGGTCTCTGGGTCCGCTTCTGGTGGTTGCAAGCAACATCAAAGCGATATGGTACCTTAAAAAACAAGGGGATACAACGTCATACCCTGTATGCCTGTTGGCAATTATGGTCTGAGAGCTGGCTTAGAAAAACTAAGCAAATCCTGTACAGACCAACATGAATGGCAGCTCAGGGCACTGGTGTCCAGGGTCTACTCCAGATGTGGGGAAATTCCTCAAACAGATGTGTTCACATTCTTTCAAAACAAAACAGCTAAAGACATCCTTGCAACTATGCTTTGAGGACAGACACATTCTTGTCTGAAGTCTTGAGCTCCAGGATGGCTTATCATATGCATCCATTAAGGTGCATTTAGAGGACATCTCTGCTTGTCTGCCAATGGATCCTCCTCTTTCTTTCTTCTTATTTTATAAAATAGTTCATGAAAGGAGTATTGCATATGAAAACCCTCACAAGCAAATTCTATCTTCATGGGCTCTCAACTATGTTCTGAAAAAAAATGACCTTATTAACTTTCAAACCAGATGCTCAGGCTAATCTAAAGTTCTTAACACGGAAACATGGACCATAAAACACTTGGGATCTTTATAGTGTTATGCCCCACTAATGGCTCACTGCTGGACTCTTGGCATTCTCATTGCAAGATAATATAGTACAGACCTGACAACATTCAGATATAAGTGCAAAATCACTTGAAGGAACAATGGACAAAGGTTAAAATCAGGGCCATTCTGCAGAATTCTGAATGGACAGAAATGAGAGAAATGATGATCATTATCAGTGAGATAAGTGTTCAACTAGATGTTTTTGGCAAATTTTCTTTCTTGTTGATTTGGATGAGCAGCTGGGTTGAGGGGAATGGTGCAGTGAGAAGTGTTATCACTATTTTTGCAATGCTAGTAATTATCGACCAGATATTTTGGACAATATTTCTGGCTTTTTGATTTGTGCTGTGATGAGAGGAATGGCATGGTGAAAAGTGGTATTTCAGTTTTTACAGTATTGCTGGCAATGATTAACTAGATATATTGTATCTTAAAACTTGGTGGCTTTTGAGTTGCCCACCTCTGTTATAAATTTAATATCAAACACTCCTTCCAGTCCCATCACATCAGTTCATTCTATTGAGTACAGTGAAATCACTTGGGAACGCCCTCCCCCTTATTTTTTGAAACTTGAATTCTCTTTTGTTTCCTCCATTTCCACTTTAAAAAAAAAAGAAAACTTTTCAGCTGCTTTTACTGTATTTGTGCCTCTTCCTACTTTATTACTTTATTTTTCTTTTGCTGCATGTCTTTAAAAGTGCTCAGTTGCATTTATTCTGCTGCTTTTATTACTGCCTATTAGTTGCCAGATTCAATTGTAATTGTTACTCTAAGTCTCTCAGTTTTTTTTAAGGGGTTGGGCTTCAGGCCAGTTAATTTACATTAGGAAGGTTTGCGGTCTACACTCTTGTGGGGGGAGAGTGTGGCCTCTGCCCTTCTGAGCTGGGAATTGTGTGAAGGCTTATTGTGCCTGTTGTTCTAAATGTCTTTGTTCAAAGCACTTGGGTTCTAAATCAGTTACTTTACATTGAGAGGATCTGTGGTATAAACTCTTGTGGCAGGAGAGGATAGCCTGCACCTTTCTAAGCTGGAGATTGCTGGTTGAAAGCCTGTTGTGTCTGTCTTCTGAAGTGTCTTAGTTCTGGTTTAAGCACCTGGGCTCTAAAAACAGTTTTACATTAGGAAGGTTTGTGGCCTAGACTCTTGTGGAATGGAATGTGGCCTACACTCTTCTAAGCTGGGAATTGCTGGTAAATTACTGCTTTATTTAAACTGTTTGTTGCTGTTGTGACCGTGATTTTAGGTACTTTGGATTTCTAGTACTTCTGCATTTTCATGCATAGGCTAGATTCAGACTTACTAAATCTAGACTGTTTGGTATCACTTGAGCACTAAAACCAGCTCTTCACGGTGATACTGAATGATCTGGGGCATCCGTTGTTTACAACTAAATATAACACCTACTTTTGCTCTTGTATCGCTTGTTTAACTTATTTGCATTCTACTCTCTGCTCGAATTGTCTGAACTGCTGTTTGCCACATTTTACCATGTACTGTACTAGTTCAGCTGTAGCATAGCTCAGTTCCAGGTTTGCTGTTTCTGAATCTGTTTTATAACTTCTGAGCATTAAATTCAAGCCATTCTTGTAGGTGAAAGTCCTTCTACACCCTTGTGGGAGGAGAGTGCTGTCTGGGTCCCATCTCATTGAGAGAAATTGGAGTGGTGATCAGCGAGAGCATCTTTATTGGCTAGTTTGAGTTAAAAGGGTTATCTCGTGTTTTATTTAAGGCCTGAGTTTGCACTTGCTTGCATGTAGTGGACCATTGTGCACTGCCTCA
This sequence comes from Protopterus annectens, assembly GCF_019279795.1. Taxonomy (NCBI): domain Eukaryota; kingdom Metazoa; phylum Chordata; order Ceratodontiformes; family Protopteridae; genus Protopterus; species Protopterus annectens. The sequence continues at coordinate 279,163,515 of NC_056735.1, read as the reverse complement.
TAGCGATGGTCACCGTTGGTGGTTTAGTCACAAACGTTTTGCTTGTTAAATTTTCCCAAAGCACTTAGCTTATGGTCCTGCAGAGGTTTTTTGTGACCCTGCACTACTGTCAGCTAGAACACTAAGCCTCGCCTCAGAGATACCAAAACACCTCTCCATTTCTAAGTACAACCTCTTTTCTTGACCATATAATTTACCTAACACTATGGACAGACCATTTCCCACAGTTTCTCCAGCCAGTATGGTCAACATGGGCATCCTGAGGCAGTGGACCAACTGCCTCATGTTCACCAACAGCCATCTACACCCAGTCCACACAAACTCAGCTTGTGAGAGATCCCTCCAGTACAGCTCTTTTGATTGTGCACCTTAAACTCCTAGTGGGCGTGGCTTAAGCCTTTAAAAAGTTATCACCTTACAATTCTAACAAATACTCATTGACATAGGTCAAATATCAATACAGTTATGTTTGCCATCATGTATGCTTCAAGATAAAATATTCTGATACCTTGTACAGGGCATGGATTTGGAATTATTAATGCAAGTATGAGCAAGCAATATTTGACGCCTAGAGGAGCAGTAGGGTATAACTGCAGATGCACCTGGAGGCGTCACTCGGATGTAATGAGTTAACCTTGAATCCTTGCTCTCTCATTCGCCAGTTAGTACATATGACAATGAACAGGTTGTCAGCATGCATGCCTCACATCCTACTCCACCCAAACCCACTTCACACATACCTACATATGTGGTGGTCCTCACCAGAAACATACCTAAACACCAAAGACAACACAAACACAAGCACTCTACAAATAACACTTCTTCTGCAGAATACAATACACATAATAGCTCATGTACCAGTATCTCACCAATTAAGCCCTTAAGGCAAACCACAAAACCAAACATATTAGTTATAGGTGATTCCATTGTGAGATGCACTGATGTCCCTCTCACCAGGCTGGATAAGGAAAATGTCAGGATCAGCTGTCTATCAAGTGCCAGGATATGCCATATCATACATGCATTCAAGTCTGTCAACAACAGGTACTGTTATGTAGTCCATGTTGGTGTGAACTAATTGAGATGTACCTCTCTGGACTACATGAAGAGAGACATAACTAAGCTCTTGGACTGTGTGTCTCAGGCAGGTATGTCCCTAGCCTTAAGCAGCATTTTACCTTCACCTAGGATGATGCCTCAATACAAACACAAAATGATTGACTTCAATAATTGGCTTAGTTTCTGGTGTCATTCTAAGGGGATCAAGTATCTGTCAGCCTGGGATGACATGCTAGACAGACCTCTATGCTTTGCCAGAGATGGTCTTCATCTGTCACCCCTGGGATTTCGGCTACTTGCTAAGACTCTTGCCAGCCCCATAGTGCCTTTGTTAGGCAGTGTCTGAAGGATAGAATTCTCAATGTAAAAACTCCATCTAAAAACAACCACAAGGTTACACTGCTAAATGCTAGGAGTCTTAACATGAAACTGCACTCATTGATAGCAGTCCACACCTTGGAAAATGCAGACATTTGTGCAGTCAAGGAGACCTGGTTTAAAGCTGTGGAGAGCATAATGGGCTACACCTCCTTCCACACGTTCAGACCACAAACTGAAGGCATGAAAACTAAAGGAGGCAGTATATCAATATTCATTAAAGATAAATACACCTCCAGATTGGTTAAACAGTATGATTCCCTTGAGATACTTCAGATGCAATTAACAGGACACCCAGTCTGCGTGTTTGGATCTACTTGAGTCTATTAAGATACATCTGAGCATCATTATTTGGGTGACTTTAACTACCCATCCATTGACTGGATAAATTACTCCTGTGCAAACTCACTTGCCCAAAGGTTCCTTGACTTTAACTCCAGTGCCCTGGACCATCTAGTTGTCACCCCCACAAGGGATGTCAAAATCCTGGATCTGGTGCTTACCAGTGTGGGGGACCACTGTAACATCCCTACTGTGAGCTCTTCCCTGGTGAGATCTGACTACAAGTCAGTCTCATTGGAAGTAACCATCACACCTGAACCCCCCCAGCAGTAACTAAAAAACTTCTCCAAAGCAGAGTATAACCTGTTATGGGATGGTATAATCTCTGCACCTCCCCTGTCAGATTGAACTGGCAACTATGCTGAGTTCTAAACCAGTGCTTTATACAAACGCCTGTATAACTGCATTGACTTGGCCATACCTGATAGGACCAAAACAAGCTCCCTCAAGGAAGAGCAAACCTGCCTGGTGGACAACTGCCACTAACAAACTTTACAAAAAGAGAAAGACATTGTTGTCTAAGAGTAAGAGGTTGTGAGCCCTAAACTGGAAACACTCCCTTGTCAGCTTAAACAAGAGAATAAGACCAAAGAAAACTATGAATCCAAATAAGCTTCCTCAACTAAAGACAACCTTAAGACATTCTTTAGTTACATCTATAACCTAAAAGCAAAGGCCCAGATTTGTGCTGAACTGGTAGTTAATGATACAACATACTGAGCCTGTGGACATAGCTAACCTGTTGGTTGACAGACTCTGTGAAAACTTCACTCCCCTATCCCCACCACATGTACCCCATGACATCACTGCCACCTGTCCCCTACCTTGTATGTCTAAAGAGCAGGTCATTAATGCCCTGTCTAATAACAGCCCAGGCTGTGTCCTACATGGGCTTCAACAAGAATTATCAACCCAACTGTGTATGCTTTTCAATCATAGTCTAAGCACCAGCTTCATCCCATCTGAATGGAAAGTGGCCATTGTTATTCCCTTGCACAAAAGTGGTGCATCCACTGACCCTGCAAACTATAGACCTATTAGCCTGACTAGGCTTAACTGCAAGGTCAATGAGGGAGTCATCATGGACTTTATCAACAAAGACATAGGTAATCTCCAAACACTTGATCCTACTCAGTTTAGATTGGGAGATCATGCCTGTTAAACCTGGTGTGGATTTTTTCCAGACAGTCACCAAGGCCCTGGACAAGGGGAAATCTGTGCATACAGCCTACCTAGATTTAGCCAAGGCATTAGACACTATCCCCCACTCGGGCATAATTGACAAACTCACCCAGTTAGGCATCAACCCTTTGTATTGTTAGATGGGTTACTAACTGGTACACTTGTAGAACCCTTATAGTCAAAATAAGGGGAATCCACCTCCAACAGCAGACCTGTAACCAGTGCTGTTCCAGAGGGATCAGTCCTGGGACCTCTACTGTTTGGAATCTATTTCTTGGAAGTACAAGCAAAAACTAAAGGCTTGTGGCTGACAAAGTTTACTGATAACTGCAAACTGGGAGTGGTCGTAGAATCTTCAAATTATGTCCACATCCTACAAGAGGGTCTTACACAAAAAATAATTGGTGCCAAAGACATGATCTTAAACCCAATGCAGAAAAATGTAGTATCATTCCATTCAGTAAGGGCAATGTTCCTGTTGACTACCACATCAATAGCAACACCTTAAATAGGCATTCAGTGGTGAGAGACCTGAGCACACAGGTTGACAGCAACCTCATCTTTGACCACCATATCTCCACAGTGGTAAGAAGTGCATTCTATATTGCTCATCTCATAAGTAAGGGCTTTGCCTCAAGAAAAAAAGAAGTTATAACCTTCCTGTACTCTTCCCTCATCAGGCCAGTAATTTAGTACAACGCCCCTTTTGGTATGTACCTTTCCAAGCACCTGCAGCAAGTGTATAGACCACAAAAGTTCCTCACAAATAAATTCTAGGTCTTGAGCATCTGTCTTGTGTGGATCATCTGAAATCACTTTCACTTTATTCTGTTTCATAAAGACTACTTAGATGTTATCTCTGCCTTACATACAAGGTGATCTCTGACCCTGCTTTATTGGAAATGCTGCATCTCCATAAGTCAAATGGTACATGGGTTACTCATTTTAAGGACCTTAACTTGGTATGTGAAGTTGATAGAATCTGCTTGAGGGACAGATTTTTCTCCCAGAGGTTACCACTCCTTTGGAATAGAATCCCACTTCATGTCAAACAGAGCACCTCATTGGCCCTCTTCAAATGGAGTCTGGACGATTGGATGGATAACCATAAATTCACCTTGGGCATTCCACCTCTACCCCTCTTGGACAAGGGCAATAGGTGCTCATTGTTGAAATAAGGGTAGAATTTGGCAAGGCTTGTAAGGGCCCTAGGGCCATTAGCCTAGTAACTTCATATGATCCTGTGATTATTGCTGTGGCTTGATTAAGGGTGGGGACAGTGTATGTCTGTTCTCAGGCATACATAAGTTACTGTGGCCATTTGTTCTTTTACATTCCTCACAATCTGCCTCAGAAGGGTACACACAAGGTGGTTATCTTTTGGGTGGGTGAGGAGGTAGAGTTAAAGTACAGGGTATTACATCATCACTATTGAACGATTATTAATATGGCATGTCTAGGACCAGTGTATATGCCTGATAGCAGCAGTTTGGAAAACTCATTACTGAGACTACTGTTTCTTTCATTGTCTTCACAATCACAAATTAGAATCATGAATTGAAAGTGGCTGATTTTGGGGTGGGGGGCAGATTGTGTGAAAGCAAAGGAAGGAGATATTGCATGCTCCATATTAAGCAGTCATTGACATGGTTTGTTGGGGGCCAGTATATTGAAAGAAGTATTTATCAAAAGTAAAAACACTCTGCTTGTGTTATTGAAAATCAGCTGATCACACAAGCTGGCTGTTTGTCTGATATTGTCCAATTACTAGTTTCCCCTAATGGGTCTGGATGGCCATACAAATGTGCTAGGCTGTCAAGTTGTATTATGCTTAATTTACATTAGATGTGAATATGCAACTTCTACTCTGGGTGTCGGAATGCAGCCCTTGTCCACAATGTCTTTGTGTTGTCATGACATTAGAAGGAAAAAATATTTCAACAGGCAAGGCAACATTTCTGTTACTGCATACAAGGTGAGGTCTAATCTTCATGTATTGACAGATGGACTTTAGTCTGCTTTGTGTAAGTCAAGATTGAGGTACAGTGAAATCCTTTTGGGTTATAATAGCATTCTTGAATAATGTTTATACTTTAATATCTTCACATCTTCATAGATAAGTGCTAAGCTAGCTGACCTTGAGGGCCATTTTAAGCCTATCAAATTTCCCTGTACTTTGAGTTTGTGAGGTAAACCTCTTAACAATTATGCCAACCTCTAATTAATTTCCATTCTTATTGGAAATACCTTTTATTATGAACTGCTCTAAAAGAATAGATACATGGCCTTCTGTGTATAGTTGACAAATCATGTATTTAGACAGAATATGGCTATATAAGTCTAAGGGGATAAAGCCCTGATTATGACCCAGAAAATCCAGATTTGATTAGTGGCTCTGCTGTCAGTTGGATTTGGCATGGGGAGATTGGGTACGACTGTCCTACAGCGAATGAGTAGATAGGTTCATCTAGTGCCACAGTGCCTTGAAGAAGAAACAGTCATACAAGGAGGGCATTCGACCACAAAATAGCTTATGTGAAACTATACATTGGGGGTACCTGGAAGTGGTTATTCTCATAGGAGAAGGCATGGTGGGCCTTACAGTGATGCAGGTTATGCACCCCCACCAAGGGAAGGGGTTAGATCTGTTCTGTATACCGTCTTTGCCAAGATTCTGGTGTGGGCACCAAGCACCTCATGAGCTGCTTGGGTGATGACCTCTATGGATGGTTCTTGTCCTTATACATTCATAAGTAAGTTCTAAGCAGTCAGTCTGTCCACCATTTCAAGCTTAGCCAAAAAACCCTAATCAAAATGTCTTTCTCTCCTCAAAGGACAACATGGCAAGATAGACCAGGACAGAATTTGTGGCTGCCCATCCAATTATCTTGTTTAACATTGAAGGTGGCAAGAGTGCTACTCTGCTTGACATGTTGGCATGTAGTAGAAGTTTATTCTAGAAGAGAGGGATACACGTGGGATATCACAGCAATGTGTCTTAATCTGTTGATGAAGGTTTAGTTCCATGAACCAAGTATTTGGTGTACCATTAGTTTTGCAAAGGAATAGGAGATCAAATAGGGTTGGATCTTTCAAAACATGAAAGAATAGACATAGATCTCCATGGAGGAATCTGTAAGAGGCTGAGTACAGAGAAAGGGATACCAGTCCCCTCTGTCTCTCTCTCTGATAACTAAGATTTTTGAGGCCACTGATCATTTTAGCTATGAATCTCTGAGATCACTCAAGTTGTGTGAAATGTATAGATAAATACATGCTAAAAGATGCATACTATTCAATAATGAGTCGGAAAAGATACCCCCGGCTGAAAAATTCAGCTCCAACTTTACCCCTCTCTCCCCTCAACCTTTTTTCAGGAAATATCATCAATCAAATATAACTCCCCCTACTATCACTAGGGAACCGGTCATTAATGCTCTCTCTAAGACCAAGAACACTGCATCAATGGGCCCAGACAATATCCTAGGATGCCTTCTAAATAGCATGAAACATGACCTATCAGGGATTCTGGAATTACTGTTTAACTGTAGCCTCATGAATGGAGAAAGGTAACAGTCATCCCTCTACACAAAGGTGGGCTATCTACAGACCCATAAGTCTCACTAGTCATATATGTAAATCCATGGAAAGAATTATCATGGAGATGATCAGTAAAGATATAGTAAACTTCCAGATGCTGGACCCAATCTAGTTTGGTTTAGTCAAGGGCAGATCATGCCTACTCAACCTGGTATACTTCTTTGAGAAGGTCACCAAAGCAATGGATGAGGGAAAAATCATTCATATTGCCTACCCTGACCTGGCCAAGGCATTTGACACACTACCCAATTCAGGTACTGTTGACAAACTCAAGAAGTTAGGTACAAACCCGTATGTCACCTGGTGGATAGACAACTGGTTCACAGGCAGGACCCAAGAAGTTAGAATTGGGGAATCCACCTCTACAAAGAGGCCAGTCACAAGTGGAGTCCCTCAGGGATCAGTCCTTGGACCACTCTTTTTTGGCATTTACTTCTCAGAAGTCAAGGCCAATGTCAGTGGTCTCTGGCTGACTAAATGTGCAGATAATTGCAAATTAGGAGTTGTCATTGAATCTCACACTGACACAAACATTCTCCAGAGGGACTAACACAGACAAACAACTGGTGTCAGAGCCATGGACTAAAACTAAATGCAAGAAATGCATAATAGTATCCTTTGGGAAGTTGTCCATCCCTGGTAACTATCATATTGACAACACACCCCTTAGAGTTGACCTAGTAGTTAGGGACTTAGGGACACACACAGAGTAATCCAGCCTTTGATCATCATGTGTCTACAGTGTTGAGGAAATCATTCTATGTTGCACAATTTATAAACAAAGGTATTGCATCCACGTCTAAGGAAGTCATTGTACCACTGTATTCAGCATTCATCAGACCCATCATTGAATACAATGCCCCCATTTGGTATATACCTAACCAGGCACGTACAACAATTGGAATGTCCACAGAGGTTCCTTACTAAAAGAATACAGGGTGTAAGTAATATGTCCAGTGCAGACTACCTCAAGGCCCTATCCCTGTATTCTGTCTCCTACAGACTTTTGAGGAGCGATCTATGCCTGTCATACAAGGCATTGTCAGACCCCACTCTGATGGACCTCCTGCATAGCCACAAAACAAACAGCACCGGAATTACCCATTCTAAAGACTTCAATCTTGCCTGTGATATAAATAGGACCTGCAGGAGAGATAGGTATGGATCCCAGAGACTTCCCCGTCTAGGGAACAGGCTACCCATCCATGTGAAGCATGAACCCAATTCAAGTGTAACTTGGACAATTGGATGGGAAATCAGAAATTCATCCCTGGTTTGGCACCTATGTCCATAGTGGACACAGGTAACCTGTAAATGGTTCATCTCCCAGGCCCATGCTTACACTTATAAAGGGTGTCCAAACTTGTCAGAGATTTTAGATGCATGGCTAGGCTTCAAAAGGCCCTTGTGTCATTAGCCTAGTAAACACCTATGAACCTGTAAAGGGGAATTGAGACTTGATTTGGATCTTGTGGAGATGCCTTTGGAAATTAGATGGGCCTGATAAAAGGCTTCCTGAACTTCTGTGGAGATATGGTCAGATGATAAGGAATTATCAACAAAAGCACCCAAATCCCTTACAACAGTGTGCGATTAGAGGGTGCATCTTCTATATGGTAAGCAAAACTGGATTGTTTACCAAAATGAACTATGCTACATTTTTTTACATCTAATTTGAGGCTATTGTCTTTGCACCAGTTGTTGACTATGAGTGAGTTGAAGATTGAATAACAGCACTCAATTTACACGTATCTGCAAACTTAGTTAACCATAGGCCAGATGTGCTGGCCTGTAAGGGAGAAACATATGCCAAATAGGAGAGGGCCCAAAACTGAGCCCTGTGGTACACCATTGGTAACTTTTTGCTTTCAGGAGTGGTACCTACTACTCTAACCACATGGGTTCTGTCAGACAATCAGTTAGCTATCCATTGCCCAGTATAAAGATTTATATTCAGTTTTACAAGTCTGTCAATAATGCCTGCATGTGGAATACCATCATTAGCGTTGGCCAGATCTAGACATGCTGTATGCACTGCATAACCATTATCCACTGCTTTGGTCCAGGTTGACAGAGTTTCAATGTCTAGATTGAGGAAGTCACAGATAATGTGATCTATAGCTTTACATATCAGTCTAGTGAGCCTAATGGGTCTGTAGTTACTAGGGTCCATGGCTGGGTCACCCTTGTGTAATAGCATTACACTAGCTGTTTTCCAGTCTTCAGGAGTGTAACCAGTGGAGAGACTTAGATTACAGAGGTTAAGTAGGGGTGCAGAAAGGCCATATTTGTCACTGATAATTAGGCACCCTGTTATGTTGTCAGGGCCAATGGATAAAGTATTGCTTGTCTTTAAAAGGGCTAAGAGAACTTGTTCCATAGGAATTAAAGTGGGTGGCTGGGACTCTGGAACCTGTGGGATAGCTATAACTGTGAGTGAGGGAAAACTTCCACTAAATGTGGTAGCCCAGTATTAGCTATTTCTTGTGGGCCAGAGAATGCAGTATTATTTTGAACTAGCTCCAACAACTTTAGGGTGTTAGTTGCTAACTTCCTGACATAGTTAAAGAAAGGTTTATAGTTAGTTTTGATGTTGGTGGTTATTTTGAGTTCATACTTCGCTTTGAGCTTCGAATGGCTCTCTTAAGCTCTTTGTTTGCTTAAGTGAGCTCTTAGGGTACGTAGAACGAGACCTTTTATAAATGCTAAGCAGTTTCTTTCTCTTGTTATATAATTTATGTATTTGGAAATTCCACTAGAGGGGGTTGTTTTTAAACTTCTCATTATATTTGTTGCAGATAGGGACTAGGGACTGCCTTGTCAACACAACTATTTAAGTGACAATAGAAGCTAGAGGCATAGGTAGTAGGTCTAACAAAATGATCCCTCAGAGGAAGATTACAGCAGAATTTCATCAGTAACTGACAAAGATTTGCTTTTTAGAAGTCCATGCATACAGAGTTGTTTGCAGAGGAAATGCCACCAGCTTTAAAGGAAAACATCACTAAATCATGGTCTGATTTAACAAGAAATGATAAACACATAGAGCTGTGCAAGATGTTGCCATATGTGTGAAGACTAGATCCAGCCATTGGCAGTGTAGGTCAGGCAATTTATTGATGGATAGTTGAAGCTGCCCAGTAGAAAGATGTTGGGTTTAATGTGAATTTCAGCTGATGCACTAAGATAGCTGTCATGCTCAGAAAGAGACTTAGATGCTGTTCTGTTGCTAACTTTGAAATGGTAATCAATCTTGTTTAGGGTGATTTGAAGTTCTGTGTTCACATGTGGTGTCCCATGGAATCTGTTGTGAGGTGATATCCTTGACAAATACTGATACTCCTTCACAATTACCAGTGAGTCTGAAGATGTAATAGGCATTATACCCAGAAATAGAGTGCTTTCACAGCTCTGAAACCATGTTTCTCTAACTACACATATGTGAATATATTCAAGTTACATGAGAGCTTCAAGTTTGGACATTTTTTAGCACTCTTGGCATTAATGTGCTCTAAATTAGACTACTAGGCTGGAATGTCCATCAGAAGGACTCTTCCTAAAAAAGCACTAAAGAGGCAGCAAAGGCTGTATTCAGACTGTAAAAGCCTTGGTAAGAGAGGTGCAGGCCATCTCTAGCAAAGTAGGAAGACTTTTCAACCATCTCATTCCAAGCTGACACATACTGGATTCCCTAGAATGACACCATCTACAAAGCCAATTATAAAAAACAATTTTTTTGTCTTTGAATCTTTGCATCATTCTGTCTGATGACAAGATACCACTCAAGACCAGTGTCATTCCTGCCTCAGACACATGCATGCCATACTCATTCGTATCCTTCTGCAGTTGCTACTGTGCAGAGTGTCTAAGGTCTTCACCACGACATGGACCACTATCAGGACATAATCAGTAATAATTTCTGAAAGGATGGAAGAATAGCAGAGGAATTACTATGGTTCCTGAAAGGCAGCTGTCACCCTATTATCCAGCCTAGTGAGCATGGTCTCCATATGCATTACAATAGAGTCACCTATTACTAAAATATTACCATGGTTTGATGCCATCTTATTGGGCCATAAGGGCATGGAGTCTACATCCTTGTCGATCTTAGAAATATGCATCTTAGGTGTGGGTATGAAGGATAAAGTTGAATAAGTTGGTGTGTATACTAATGCCTGAGGTTTCTTAGTCTTTGGCCTGGGAGGCTTAGGCAGTGTTCTCTTATCAACCTTAGCGTAAGTTGGTTTAGTGACGTGCTCTCTGCTGTATGTGTTTGTGTTGTGCTACCAAATGGGTTCTGAGGTGAGAAGGTAGCCTCCAAGTTAAGTAATTACTTTCACCTCTTGCACATTGAATCATTGGGAAGTAGCAATAAAGAGTAGTAAGCAAGCATGAGGCAGATATACCTAATGCTATCAGGGTGGCTACAGAAAGGGAAATAGCTGACTGAGATTTCATACTGTCCAGTATATATGAAGGGATATAGGCTATGTTAAGAAGGTTCATAGATTCATAGATAAGTACTAGGCTAACTGCCCTTGTGGGTTATGTAAATCTAGACATATACTCTTGATGAGAATCAAACCCTGTACCTTTTTATCTGTGAGGCAAATACCTTAACCACTATGCCAACTCCCACAAGAAGAAGAAGGTGACTGGGCTAGAAAAACATACTAAACTACAGTATTGATAAAGGACAAAAGAATGAGCTGTGACTACTGTAGTAATTGCAATGTGTAAAAAAGAAATGTGAAAGTGACAGACTATGTAGGGTCCATAAGGAAATAATAATAGTGGCAACTTCAACTAAATAGTTGTATGAAATGTTTTGCTTCTTATATAACCACAACTTAGTAAAGCAGTACTCGTAAGACATTGCAGTATTCTCCGTGTTGATCAGAAGTTCAACACAGCAACCCAGTGGGAACAGTGTACAATGCGAAATGTCAGACTGTGGCAGTGAAGGCATATGCACCACGACATCTGGCACCTTGGATATATGTTAGCTGTAGGATATAGCTTCACAGCAGTCTCACTCTACAGGCATCCTACATTGCATCAGAGCAAAACTGTGTGGCAGTCAAGCTGATCAGGACCAGAGCAGACCCACACTAATGGGTACTACATTAGGAGGTCTTCCAAGATTTGATCCCTCTTTGGGAAGTTCCTCAAGTATACCTCTTTCCCTTCTCTATGAACAATCAACTGGCAAGAATCTGTTCTAAGACTCCATGCAAGAAGGCCTGGAAGATAGATGCCTTTTCATTTCTTTTTTTCTTTTCTTTTCCATGGATAAGAATGTTCCTCTGTGCTTTTCCACCCTTTCCGCTAATAAGCAGTGTACTTCTGAAGATTCAGAAGAAGTCCCCCAAAACCAATGTGGTGACCTCCTTCTGGCCTAAGAAATGGTGGTTCGTCCTTCTTTTGGAAATGGCCTGGGGCAATTACCACAAGCTTCTTTACAGACTGGAAGAAAGGGTTGTCTGATACACCCTGACATCAATCAACTTCAATTGACTGGCTGAATGATAGTGTCTTAATAGGCACCTGTTTACTGAGGAAATGCAATGGGGACAAGAAAGGCTGCTAGCAAATCATATATTAGCAAATGGAAAAGGTTTTCTAGTTGGTGCCAACAACATAACCAGCACCCATTCAGGGCTAATTGTTCTCTTTTCTACAATATTTGTGTGAGTTACTATCCTATGGCCTTTCTTACTTCTCTATCAAGGATCATGTGTTGGTGATTTCAGCATATCTACCCATAATCCTCCCTTGTCAATGCAGTCTCATGTTAAAATGTTCTTGAAATAGGTTTTGCTTAAGAGGCCTCCAAGAAAACTGGTGTCCCCTCCTTGCGATCTTAATTTAGTATTAGAGAAGCTGAATCAGCTCATCTGGCTGACATGAGGTTGTTAACATGGAAAACCGTTTTACTGATTGCTCTGACTTCTGCAATAAGGGTATCTGGGTTGCAAGCTCTTATGGTGAGTCAACCCTATATAATTTTCCCTAGAGAAAGGGTTTCTTTGAAATCTAATCCTTCTTTCATGCCTAAAGTGGTGTCCAAGTTTACTTTAAGCCAAACTATCCATCTCCCCATTTTCTTTCCTGAACCTAAAAATGGGGGAGTAATGATTCTCCATACCTTGGATGTCTGCAGACAACTCTGGTACTATTTTGAAAGAACTAAATATTTCAGATCTTCAGATCAATTATTCATTTCCTGCAAATGTATGAAGGGATAACCTGTGTCAAAACAGATTATTTCTAAATGGTTGTCTAAGTTATTACTTTTGTTAGGTAGATCAGGAAAACACTGAAATTATTGAATAAATGTGAGATTATAAAGCATCAATCACATTTGTGAAATATGTCTTGCAAACAAAAGTAGCTGAGGAAAAAATGAATTTTATTGACTTTGTTAATCTTCTGGGTGGATTTTAAAGCATACATTCTACAGCATGTTTAGATGGACACTAAAGGAGAATAAGTAACTTAAAGTAAAACAAAGTTGTTCTTAAGTATCAATATAAAACTTTTCATGATATAAACCGCATGTTATATTATAAATCAGTTTATATAGTGTGCAGTGAGGGTATTTTAAATATGGGGTGAGTCTTTTCAGTGGCTTTGGCATGTGTTAAATTATTAAAGTAAACAAGCACTTTTTTGTTTTAGTTTTAAGAACTATAAGTATTACACCATAATGAGAGAAGAAAAGCTGAATAGAAGCAAATTTAAATTAATATAATGTTCTGATCTTGGGCTGCTGAGGTGGGGTGAATGTAAAAGTATACTAATTATATTATATGTAGAACTAAGAGCTAAGATGATAATTCCAGTTTTTTTTTTACAAGGGTGGATGTCTAGACAAATGTCCTTGGTTTAATCTTTAAACAAGATTTTTTAAAACAAATAGGCATGAAAATAACACAAAATGGTGAAAGCCATGAAAAAATGCTACACTTCTTACATCTTCAAAAATATTACCTTGTTTTTCCCATAAGCAAATGTTCTCATTGTAAGATGAGAAGTCTGCTGCTGAAGGCAGTTAGACAGGGGAATTCTGTGCATTCTGTTTTGAGTGAAATTTGCAAAGATTCATTCATGCATCTGCAGGTTGTTAGCTGTTTTTTTCTCATTGCTGACTATTTTTACATAAAGACAAGCTTATGCTGGTGTGTGTAGCTGTGTAGTTCATATCTGGAAAGTTTAACTTCATTTATTAAAAATGTACATAGTTTTCTGTGTTTACTCCAAGTTAATTGAGGATGGTGGTGGTTTGAAAATACATTTGTTTTTTTTGACTGAGGGTTTTCATTAAAGCAAAATGTCTTGCGTAAGAGGATATAGGTTCAAATGGAGATGAGAAGAAACAGTTGTATAAAAGATCATCCTGCTAAACATTAATGTGTGCATGACATGCAATTAATGTGCAAGACAAAAAGTTGGAAATACAGATTAAAAAACAATAGGTGAGAAAAATACATTTTTATCATAATGGCTACACTACCCATATTTTGTAATGTAGGTGGCCTTACAGGTACAGACAAAAAGGAAGGAGTATTGAATTGTATTAAGAAATGCTGCAGGAGCCACATTTGGAATGAAGTGAGCATGTCAATTTGATAACAGAAGTATTTCAAGATGGATGTTCAGTAGAATATCAGGGACAAAGGAAAAGGGGAGTAATACTGATTGCTAGAGGAGCTTCAATACTGATAGAAGAGGAAAAAAGACAATAAGGCAGATTTCTGGTAGTAAGAGGCTATTGGTAAAGGAGAAGGATTATGCTGGCATGTATTTATATTCTACATGAAAACTGCTATTAAGGAGCTTAAGAAAACGTTTTGAAAAGCGCTGAGCTTTTAGCAGGGAATATTACTTCGTGGTGGGGAACTGGAACTTGATTTGCAATAGTAAGACTGTATCAGGGACCTAGAAGGGAAATATATAACAAAAGAGGGTAGATTTCTGAAGAAATTTCTGAATCTTTTTATGGAAGACATGAATTCAGTAGTAAGAACTAGGACAAATTTTACATATTATTCCCCAAGATAATAACTGGGCTAGACTGCATAGAAATTATATTTCACAGGAATGTGTACATTTAATTGAAAGCTTTGACACACATCCAATAAGTATTTCAGATCATACACCAGTAAAAAGTAAGAAAAGTGCAGGGCAATGAAGTAGAAATGATATGCTGATGCTTTCCCACCTACCTGTTAGAGACCAAGTTATTGAATAGGTAGTAGAAATTATTCAAGAATTATTAGAGAAGATGCAATTCTTTTCAGAAGGAATAGCTAGTGAGTGGGATAAAATGAAAATGGAGTTTAAAATAGGTAATAAACAAGGCAAATATATGGTTAAGAAGTAAAAGAATTATTTAGAGAGGCTGACAAATGTAAAATTATTGTAGAATTAGGAGAATGTGACAGAACAAGAGGATGAGGGGAAACTGCAGAGTGCTAATGAGAAAATAAGGACATATTTGGATAATGTGCATGAGCTAAGAAAGCTTCTTAAGCAGTTATTTAACAAATACAGACCACAAAACCGTTTAACAAAATGACTTAACAGAAAGTAGAAAGGGTCGTCTCCAAATTTATGGAGCCTATGAAAATAAAAATAACCAGAGATCCTCTAGAGATATTAGAGGTATTTTGGAAACTTTATGAACTCTGTGTAAAGTAGAGAGATGTGGAAACTAAGAAAGAGCACAAATGGGAATATTGATAGAAGACAATTAGGCTAAGACTAGAAGAAAATGAGGCTCAACAAGTAATATATAAGATAGAAGGAGATGAGCTAAAAACTGTAATGTATAATCAATATACTGGGACATTGCCAGGAAATTTGGAATTGAATAGAAGTTTGGAAGTTAGGAGGGAAAAATTTGATAAAGATCTTGACGATTTTAATAAAATTTTAAAGGGAAAGGAAGCACCAGCATCTTGGAAGAGATCTGTGGTAGCTGTATTATTGAAGAAGGGTAAAGACCCATCAGACCCAGCCTCACATAGACCCGTTTCATTTTTGAACCATGATTATAAAGTGTTTATATCTATACTAGCTCAAAGAAAGGCAAAGGTTTTGGCCAAATTAATAAATATTGATTCATGTAGTTTTGTGAAAGGGGGGCAAGCATTTGACAGCATTAATAGACAATGATGAAGGAATTCAAAGGTAAGAAAAGACCATTGTTGTTGGTGGGTCTTGATGCAGAGAAAGCATTTGACAGAGTAAACTGAGATCTTATAAGTAGGACAATGGAAGCATTTGCATTCATTGATACAGTGAGAAGGTTGGTAAGGATATATGAAGGACTGATTGTAAGAATTGAAGTGAGAGTGAGTGTTCCTCTTTGATAAGTTGTATTGAACAGAACATCCAGGCAAGAGTGTCTTGTTTCCTCTTTGTTGTTTGCTTTATGTTTAGAGCCATTGGCAAAGAAAATAATGGATTCAGAAATTCAAGGATGTAATTGGCATGGTAATGAAGAAAACTTGGCTTTATTTGCAGATGATTTTATTTGTACTTGATAAATCTAGAAAAGGACATATTAGTGTTGTGCAACATTTTGAGACAGCTTCAAGTCTTTTCAGGATATAGAATTAATGAAGCTAAAGCAAATACTATAGGCATAAATTGTATAACCACTTGTGACTTGGTTCAGCAATGCCATATTTATGATGGAATGATAAGATGAAGTATTTAGGTGTATTGATTAAAAAGGCTTCTGTTAGGGCAGCCAAGGATATGTGAGAAGAGCCTAAACAAAGACGATACAAAAACTTAGAAAGTAGAAACTCTTGTTTATGGATGGCAGGATACAAGCAGTAGAAATGTTCTAGTCCTTTTAGTTGTAAAAACAAGTCAGGTATACATTTATCAGCCAGTGGAAAAGTTGTAGATATTAATTAATAAAGATTTGGAGGTGAAGATAGTTCATCCTCCCAATAGAACAGGGCAGTTTAGCATGACTGGTTTTAAGGGATATTTTAGTTACACAACTAAGACTGATGTACATAAGACAAGCAGAAGATTATAATTCAAAGTGGAAAGGGATGATGATGATGAAGTGGTGGGTCAAGAAATAAGGAGAGAATTGGAATTTTGGCTGCATATTTTGATGGATAATTGCCATACAGATTATTATATACATAAAGCTGTAAAATGTATTCTGTGCACGAAGCCAACACAAGAATCAAGATTTTTTTCCAATAGTGATAGTGGCAAGTAGGGGTACAGAAAATAAGCAAAAGGAGGTTAGAATTTACTGGATAAAAATGGCAGTGGGACCAAGGTATTGAGTACAAGTAACTAGAGAGAGAGAGGTAATATAGTGGGATGTGGCCAAGATGTTTGGACTTCATGTTAGAGATTGATTTCCCTATCAGTGATAGATACAAGAGTATAAGCAACAAGAAAGGGCTAGTTCAGTCCTAAGTGTAACACCTGTTCTGGTAGAGTTTTTAGCTAGTCAAATCTAGAACACAAGCTGCTGTTAAAAAGGAAATAAGTATTAGTGCATATAAAATATTTCCTGATAAGTATAGGAATCAATCTGAGGAGTTTAGAAAACATTGGAAAGAGGTACTTTTGAAGCATTCTACAAGTGAGCAAAGGGTGATATATGTATGGCTCCCAAGTATGCCCCAAAGTCCATAAGTTTTAGGATTTTTGCCTCAAAATGTTAGTGTATATATTTTTATACTCCAAACAGACTTCAGATATTTTTTCATTGGGTAGACAGCAAATGGTGGTGTGTCATGAAAGAAAGAGGTAAATTGGAACATATTTTTTGTGAATGTAATGATTTGGCATATTTTTTAAACTCTCTATGGAGTACTCTATCAAAATGGAGGAACAAATGACTGTAACTAAGGAAATGATTATTTTGAGCTGAGCTACAGGAACTGAATTGCCTAGACATAGGAAGGCCCTAAGTTTAATTCTGCTGGCTGCCAAAAAGCAATTACTTGAAAATAGAAATCAAGATATAAACCAACTGTATTTGAAGTATTGAATATTGTAAAAGAGATGAAAGAACTGCAATGTTGGACCAAAAGCAAGTTATAAAGAAGGAAAACATGCAATAGATAATGTATGTCCAAGGAAAACATGGTGGTATGGTTTATTTTCTATTAATGTATGAATGTCTGTGTCATTTTTGTTAGATTTTATTAATTGAACATATTTACAATATATACGTAGAAAAGAAATTCAGTATCACATATTATTATACAATGAGGTGACTTAAATTATCAAAGTAATCTTGTGCAATTAATGCATTAAGAGTCTTTGTATTTAAATAGCAACATTTCAAAGTTTTCCCAACCACTGAAAATCTTGGTATGATTTATAGATCTTATTCTGATCACTTTTTTCAGTTTAATATAGTATTGCTGCTAAATTTAAAAATTCTTTGAACATAGGAAATGAGTTAAATTTCCAGTTTTTTGTCATAATCTTTCTAGCAACTGCAAAGAGTTCTCAAAACATTTTTGCTCTTTGGCTTTTACAGATACAGGAATTGGAACATTTATTAGTAGTATTGATCTAGTTAAAGAACAATTATCAGACCATAGCCCCTTAAAAAACAACTTATCTATTCCCAATATACATTTAATGTTTCATAATCCGTAGACGTGTGTCCAATCAGCTTTTTCATCTTTACTACATCTCTAGCACACTGAAGAAGTCATTCTATTAAACTTATAGATGTTATAGGGAGTAACACATTTTTATGTAGAAATATATACCTAGAATATTTTCAATATAAACTAGAAGTTTGACTAACTGATTTAAATAAAAAAATTGCATTCTTACCATCTATTGAGTCACTCAGTCCACTAACTTCTAAAATTTCCTGTATTCATCAATATTATTATTTACAATTAACTTGTATAACTTGGACAGCCTTTCTTTTTAGATTAATCTACCTTTGATGATGACATTAATATATTCATGTAATGGGGGAATAGTGTTCTATTCCTCTTCACTCATATCTACAGACTCATTTAATTTTTTTTGATGGATAATATTAACTGGTTAACAGATTCATCTAACTTATATTCTTTCATTAAATAGTCTTTGGACTTAGTTTTTCCTTTTTTCAAAGCAATCCAACCATAATACTAATTTTAACATTGTTCTCAATTTCCTTAAATCTAGAGGTGTGTGCAATGGGAAAGCACAAAAATTTCCATTTTGATATTAATGGAGTTTTGAAAACATATTTCCTACCTGTTTAAAAAATTGATATCATGTGTGCAGAGTCTAAAGATTGAAACGAATTTCCTTCCGAGGTAAATTTTGTTAACCAGATGAAAGGATTGTTACATATTTCTAATTTATCATATTTAATAAACTTATAAGAATTTAGTGTACACTGCTCCTGGATGTCTGCCCATTGACTAGTATAAGTTGGGTCTATTCAAAGTTTAATAAAGTTAACATTTGCAGTAACAGAATAAGAGTGTACATCTGAGAAGCTAATACCACCATACTCTCATAATCTTATATGATTTCTATAAGCAATTCTTGGCTTTGTAGGATACCATATAAATGAAATGAACATGAGTTCCATTTTCTTTAAAAGAGTTTGTGTCAGGTATTAAAGTTATTGATGTATATAATCTTGGGTAATAATGTCATTTTAATAAGTGCTAACCTAGCCTCAAATGTAAAAAACAACAGTAATTCCATTTTTAAATAAGTAACACTTCAATTTTTTTTTCAAAATTATTATTGATAATCTTACATCTTGATAGATTTTTATTCCTAAATAGCTGTCTTTTAGATTGACAATGTCTGTTAACTGAGAATCCATCATTTTTTCATTGTTTCTTATACTATTAGCTAAGGGTTCAATAACTAATGCAAATAGTAGAGGGGACAAGGGGCACATTTGCTTTGCAACTTTCTTTAAAGTGAATCCTTGAGAAATGTAAAAACTAATTTTAATATATACTTGGGAGTCTGTGTACAAGATTTTTAATATTCCAATAAACTGTTCTGGAAATGCAAGTGCTTCTAAAAGTAGTTCTAATCTACAGAATCAAAAGCTGTCTCGATATCTAAGCTAATTAGGGCCAATTTCTTTTTCATTCCTTTTGCTAAATCTAAGATAGTTATAATTGTTTTTATATTATCATATGTTAATCTATTGACTATAAATCCTGCTTGACCTTTATGAAGTTATCTACTATAGCTCTTAATCTTGTAGCAAAAATGGAAGTAAATATTTTATAGTCTACATGTAATAATGAAATTGGTCTGTATGAGGAAACCTATTATCCATGCCTTGTTTAATTATAGGTGAGTTTACAGAAAATTACCATGAGGGAAGAATTATTTTGTCACTCTGAATTATCTTGAAAACATCATTTAACAATTCTAAAATATTTAATGGAAGCAGGCTATATAATTTCATACTTAAACCAACCAACCATGGAGTTTACCATTTTTCTCTTTTTTATAGCTTCTTTAACTGCTATCAGGGAAATAGTCTTATTTAACACAGATATTTGTTGGGCATTAAATTTATTAGTAACAGCTTTTTAAAAATACTTGTCAATTTTGTAATAATCTGGATTATTTTTATCTTTATAAAGAGCCTTGTGGATTTTTTTTAATATTAAGCATTTCTTCTGTATGTGAAGTAAACTTATTAGTGTGAGGATTTTGGATATTATTCATTTGTACTTTTTTGCTTAATAACTTCTGTTTGCTTATCTGTGTAATTTTTTGAAGTCATTGCATAGCTGCAATTTTATCTTTTTTAAAGATATTGCCACTTTATGCATTAAAACTGTTTCATATTTTGTCATTAATTTTTTAATGACTTCAATATTATCTGATTTCTTTTTTCTTCACAACTCACTTTGTGTATTTCATCTTGTATTTCTAACAACTCTTTATCCCACTCTTTCATTTTATGACTAATGTATTATTAATGTATTTCTAACAACTCTTTATCCCACTCTTTCATTTTATGACTAACCCATTTTCTCATTATATCTTTAATATGCATTTTTAAGAAGTGCTATAGTATGACTTTACTAACCTGACCATTATCTTTCAAAGGTAAAAACAATCTTAATCTGTTAGTTAAGGTAACTCTTAAATTCTTTTAATTTCATCATATATACTGGGATTCAAGAAATAGTCTGAAAGTTCCTTGTATCCATTAATATATCAATAGTGCATTATAATCAAGTAAAGGACAATGAATAGTTGTAAAATAATTCCCTACTTAATCTTTAGAGGCATAAATCCTATCAATTCTAGTTTGCTTCCCATGTGCATAAAAATAATGAGTCAAGAATAATTACTTATCTTCTCCTTCTACTAGTAAATCAGCTAATTATTATGAATCCATCTGTTTAGCATTTTAGCTGTCAGTATTTTAGTTTTTTTCTTCTATTCACTTGTATCTTCTATGCTAGATGTACAGTTAAAATCCTCTATACTAGAAGTACAGTTAAAATCCTTTGCTAAAATTAAACTACCCTTCTAATGATTTTTTAGTAAGTTTAAGTGATATTTAGCCAATCTCTCACCTATTCCTAGGGATCTAGTAAAAATTAGCTAGTGTATAGAGTTTGCCATTATATTTTATTATTACAAATGTGTACATTCCTTTGGCATCATTAGTAGATTCCATTACCTTAGGCATAACAGTAGATTTTCTCCAAAGTATAGCAGTTCCTCTCCTTTTTTTGTTAAAAGAAGCAGATGATAACATTTTTAATCCAAGTTATTTAAATATTGTATATCTTTATATATTAAGTGAGTCTCTTGCAAGAATATAATGTCTCCTCTATTTAATTTTAGATATCTCAATAATGATTTCCTTTTTGTTGTCATTATTTAATTAATTTACAGTAATAGATAATAAATACTATCCATACTGTGTATTTAAAGATATTTCTTTTAAAATATGACACATGTAGCCACCATATCAATTTAATTGTTTATAAGAGTCTAATGCATTTTTAACATTCCTCATGTTTTTAAATTCTTCTGTTCTGTAAACTAAACTACTAAAACTCATAAATAAAAGCAAAGGCAAATCTATAACTGTTACTAATAAAACAAAATACACCATGGATACCAAAGTTCCTCCCAAACTACTATACTACCTCTCTACCTACAAATACCTAAAATTATGAAAAAACTAGCCAAAAGCTACTGTGACTTACAAATAATTAATATAATATTGCATACAAGTCAAAAATAAAATTATTAATTTAGCTGTATATTTTGCTATTTAAAACTATTCCCTCATTGCTACAAGAAAGTTTAATAATCCTCTTGTATTAATCACAAATATTAAATAATCCAGTAAATAGTGCACTATAAACCTACTTATGTAATAGTAGTATAAATTATCCATTAAATATTCCTAAATTATTTGCTCGTTCAACATTATTATTATTAAATCTCTAAATTAATGTAATGGAGTAGGACCTTAAGGGATGAAGATATCTGCAAACTTACAGGTGACAGGTATTCTTATCATACTAAACTATGATACAAAATGGAAATCAATGCACATATATATTTATTATGCTAAAAGGTGCACACATTTTTATAGATTAACAAAAGCTCCTTATTAATTTTTAAAGTACAAGTATCTGTATCTCAAAATTGTGTACACTCTTTAACATACCAAATATCAAAATATTTAAAAGCTCTTTAACTTATTAAACTTCTTCATGAAAACATGTACACTACTGACATCAAAGAGAATATCTTGCTATTTCTATGGAGTAAAAAATATTTGCAGTCTATATTGTTTTCAAAAGTTAGAGTGTACTTAATTCAAATTGCATTCTCCCTTCCCAGGTTCAAACATATTGAAAACTCTACTTCACTTTCTATCAAAATGGATGCGCTGATTCAACAATATAGCACTCAAGTTTCAGCTTTGACTTATGAAATGAGTTATGTCAGGTAGTTTTAATGAATCAAATAAGACATAACATGTAAAAGCGTCAAAGTTCACATGACAAAGCTTCAAATTTCAGCTTATTTTCAAATATTGTATATGATTTTCTTTGTAAATGATATGACATCTTATACATTCACGTGTATGCTGGTATATATAATAGAAACATTTCTTATTAGCAATTTGTTATTTAAATAGATTTTCTGTCATATTTTCTCACTAATATTCTACCTTATCCTATATACCTTGTATTTCTAAAATATATCAAAGCGCTATTTAATCATCAGCTCTCTAAAGATTATAATATATATATATATATATATATATATATATATATATATATATATATATATATATATATTTCTTAATTTACTAATACAGCTCTTTTATTAATCTTACATATTAAATATTTCATTCCATGTGCATTTGCATATAAATAATAAGATATTTACTCTTCTCAATTCCAGTATTACAAGTAACTGACTATATATAAAATAATTTCTGCTTGTTTAAGTTTAATTTGGATTTTAGCCACTGTGAACTACTGTTCTCATCTATGTTTCACATCCTGACATCAGAATTTGATTACAGCATGTGAAAATGATAGCTCGCAACACACAACAGCTGCTACTTTCCTCTGTAAGTTTTTGCTTCTTCTTAGTTATTTAAAGGTGTTCTAATCAGTAAAAAACATCTAACTTTACTTCTTTCCATTAAAGATGTGATGATATGAGGTAGTGCCATTCGTGCCAGGGAGAGTAGGGCAATGCATGTGTAACATATGCTAGCATAGCTAGCTGGAATTTTGTAAAGAATTTTATGTCATTTGACTATCACACTGATTTGTACAGATGCTTATGTTCAAAATGCATTTGTAAAGTTGCTTGTGCTAAAATGCTTCAACAGTGAGTCCTGCTGGACAGAAAAGAGATATACATTATTGTCAGACAGTATTATTATATTAAAAATATATGCTTTCACAGAAAATTCTGGAAGGGAACACGTTAGTCTCAGTCCAGCTAATTTTGAAAAATAGGTTGAACATTTAAATGGGTTGGTTTAGGCCATAAAGATTTTATCTTTCAGGCCTGATTGCACCCTGAGATAACAATGTCTAGGAAAACCAGGACTAGGAATTTTACTGTATTATCCTTAGGGGTGAACTAATCGCTACCCTGGAAGGGTGGAACTTTTTGAAATTGTTCTACAATTTTCAGAAGCTGCAACAGATCTTAGCAAAGCTCTGGGTGTGTATTGTACCAGAGTCAGGCGACGATATGTGATGCCATTCTATAAGCAGCACTCATATGATTCTTTAGACATTAGTGAGAGATATTTCAGAACTATTGGAACAGAACTTTCAAACTTGACAGGAAAGATCTCTCATAGATGTCTCACACATCCACACACCTCTTCTTGCCTTGCTGTAGTAAGGAACTCAGCGCTCATCATCTTGTCTTGCTTTAGTAAGTAACTAGGAAATGGAAATTATTTAGTCAGTCATTTATAGTGAGATTAGTAAAGTATTTTTCTACATCTTTGGGGTCCCTAAACTTCATAAAAATGTCATTGATCCACCCTTCAGGCCCATCATTGATGGACGTAAATCGATTACTTATGCATGTGCAAAATGGGTCGACAATAAATTAAAAGATGTCTTAAAATCAGAGATGCAAATATGTCGCGACTCATGGCACGTGCTACAACAATTTAATAACATCCCGTTTGATTCCAATTTCAAATTTTTGACCATAGATGTCAAAGATTTGTATACGGTAATTCCAAAAGGGCTTGGTACTGAATGGGTGAGGGATTTTTTGTTGTTTAAACAGCTTCCAGGACATGACATTGACCTGATTATTGGTCTTTTGGAAATAGTTTTGGGTAATAATTTTTTTATCTTTAAGAAAGAGTTATTTTTACAGAAATCAGGTGTTGCCATGGGCTCCCCATGTGGAGGGAGCTTCGCCAATTGTGTCATGGCATTTTGGGAACATACTTTTTTGTTCCCACATCCTTTGTATAATCAGGTAGTCGTCTGGTATACACGTTACCAAGACGACATATTTATTGTTATGAAAGGGACCAAAGAGGACGCTATTAAGTTGGTGGAAGTTATGAGCTCTTTCACATCCTTCTTGGAATTTACGTCCCAATTCGAGGATCAAGCTATTAATTTTTTGGACATTCTTTTGGAGAAGGATGTAGAATATGAAAGATATTGTACTAAAATATACAGGAAGCCACTTTATAGTAATGTCTTCTTACATTTTTCCAGTAATCACCCATTCTTTCAAAAGAAAGGTGTGGTCAAAGGTCAGCTGGTAAGAGCGTCTCGTATGTGTTCTAACGATGACGACTTAGATCAAGAATGTAACCGGTTGGGTGTGATGTTCTCTAATAGAGGCTATCCACCTAAATTGATTCATTCTTTGATTAGGGAAATTAACCACAAAAGACAAGTTGGTCTTCTGGGACCTATCCTAACTGCAGGTTATATGTTAAATTTCCCTATAGTGTCTCCCATTGAAGGCAACGATGTAACGTTAAATGTATTTCCAACAAAAAAACACAAATTATGGTACTAGTTTTTTAACACAATACAATGATTTAGCTTCACAACTCAGAGAAGTTTTAATCAATAATTGGGACCTTATTTCGCAAGATCAAAAACTCAGTACAGTACTGGGTTCAAAACCTTTAGTAGTATTCAAGAAAGCACATTAGCTGAAAACTCTTTTTGAATTACCTATTAAACAATATAAAGTTAGTAAGGGTATGTATAAATGTGGGCACTGTAGTTATTGTAAGTTTATTCAAATTGGCTCTACTTTTCAAATCAGGGGGGTTAGATACTCTATCCATGATAAATTTAACTGTGAAAGTCAAGGTGTCATATATTTAGCCTCCTGTAAATTATGCCCTGTATTTTATCTGGGCAAAACTGAGCGTCAACTTAAACAGCGTATTTACGAACACATGTACGCTATTTCTAAAGGTACAACTTCCAATGCATTGGCTAAAAACATTGGTGAGTTTAGCACGCATAGTTTTTCATTTACAGTTGTACAACAGATCTGTAGAAACCCGAGGGGTTGGCCTTGGCATCTGAAGCTTGAGGAACAAGAGTTGTTATGGCAACTGCGGACGAACGCTTATGTGTATCCTGGGATTAACGATATGTGTTCAATAAAATGCCATCTCAGTTTAAAGCATTGGAACGTTGGTTCCAATTCAAGCTTTAGGTATTATTTATAAGCTTTTTTAACGTGAAGAATGCTGGTGTTTGAAAGTGACATCTGTAATCTTTTTGTGATATTTCTTGTTGAAAACTTTGTTCTTAGTTGAAGGTTCTATACTGCTGGATAGTTTTAATTTTTAATTTTTAACCTTCAATTTAATTGTATTTAATTGACTCCTAATTAGTGCTTTTCCTAATTGGATGTAATTCCGTATATATGGTGATAGTGTTATTTGATTCTTTGTCTGAAGTGCATACACGTTTGTTGCATGAAAGCGCTAACAATATAATTTTAAACAACACTCATAGACTTTCTTGGTTCGATTTAGCTGTGTTTACCACTGGCTTTGTTTTTTGGATGTTCTTTGGTTTTTCGAGTGTTTCTATGGCTGATCTTAGTGGTAACCAGGAGTCTCTGTCTCAGTCTATGTTTTCCACAAGTCCTAATATTGTTGGGGCTTCCAGTCGGGAAGCGGACGCGATTGGTAATCTCACGGCATTGATCCAGCAGTTAACCCAGAGGGTCGACGACCAGGCGAGGAGAGTGTCCAACCAGGTAAAGGAAACTGCGGTAGTCGTTCGACCAAAAAACGGCGTGGTTTTCAACACGAGGCTTGGTTCTTCACCCGTTACCGATGTGCAACCACTTGTTCCAGTCCAGGGCTCACCGAACAATATGGAACCACTCTTGGTCGATGGAGTGGATGCTCATGACGGTAACCAGCATGTTCCCATTTTAGCAACTACATCTAACAATAACAATAGCAACATTAATTTTGGTGGCAATTATGTCAACACTTTGCCTAAATTAAATGAATTCATCAGTACACCTAACATCATTTTTTCCATGGACTCAAATGATGTTTTGTCTTCATATGGTGAACAACAAGACAACACTCATAACATTGCTTGGAAATTGAAACAATTCAACCACACTTTGTTAAAATATAAAAAATTACAGGTCGAAGTGCTATATTTCCAGGAATGTATTAAACTAAATATTGTACCTAAGGGACTCAGTCAATGGAAATACCCATCGGGTGTAGTCAAGCATTCAGATTTCCATTTACGACTTATTCAGCTTTTTAACAAACAGGGGCTTGACTTCTTGGAACTACTTATTGGGGAATATAATAACAAGATGACTGATTTGAAACATCAATTAGATATATTTGACAATGGTATCACCTTAGACCCTGACTTTGGGCGATACGAATATGATTATAAAAGAATTTTTACAAGTATCGATTCTCTTTTGGTTAAGATTACGGACACCAAAAAACGTAAAATCAATAGGGACAAAGCAGCATATGAGCAAAAATGCGCATACCCTGACCCACCTCTTAGTCGGGTGGATGTTAATTCTAGTACTTTAGTGTCTTCAGTTATCATGGCAACCAACAACGTCGATGCGTCACGCACCGATGATGTCATACAACCATCTGGTACTAACAATGGCGTTTCTAACACCAATGTAAACTCTGAAATCCGAAGTAGTGAATGGATCCAAAATAACAATCAACAGCAATGCCAAAAACAACAACAAAATAACCAACATCTGGGACAAAAAGATGACCGTCAGGGTTTTCAAAGGGCCAACACTTATTCCAACAAAACGAACTCCAATTGGGGCAAACGAGCACAAGGCAAGAAGAACAACAATCGGCGCAGGAGGTAATTCCTGCTCCTGATCGTTTGGTCATCCTTACAAGTACTAGTGGTGATTTCAATATTTACAATTTTTCTCCTTTGGTTATTCCACAAGAATTGGTTGATTTATTATCAAAGGTTTCAATTTTGTACCATAATCTAAGCCTGACCTTGCTCGAGCATTATGTGACCTTAAGATGTATACACATAAGATGAACCTTAAAGCAATGTTTGGACATTCTAATAACGTGTTCTCTGATGAACACGTTTCTAGTATTTACAATCCCCCATTAGACAACAATTTGGCTTTGTTTGGTCTGAAATCCACTTCAGAGCTTTAAATAAGGACTATTTTCGTTATAGATGTTATAACATTCTCGAAAAGGACCTTATCGCATATGTTAGAACACATAATATTCGCGTCATGGAACCTGATAAAGGTGGTGGCACTGTTCTTATGGATGAGTTAGACTACGAGAATAGGATGCACAATATGCTTTCAAGTTCTAGTTATACTAAGGTTTCACTAAACGAACTAAATCAGGCTTATCAAAGTATTAAGAACTCTTTGAGTGATTTATTTATTGAAGCAAGTATTACCTTAGAAATGTACCACTATTTGAGTATGCCAGCCCCTTTGGTGCCTGTCATATTTGGGGTCCCTAAACTTCATAAAAATGTCAATGATCCACCCTTCAGGCCCATCATTGATGGACGTAAATCGATTACTTATGCATGTGCAAAATGGGTCAACAATAAATTAAAAGATGTCTTAAAATCAGAGACGCAAATATGTCGCGATTCATGGCACGTGCTACAACAATTTAATAACATCCCGTTTGATTCCAATTTCAAATTTTTGACCATAGATGTCAAAGATTTGTATACGGTAATTCCACAAGGGCTTGGTACTGAATGGGTGAGGGATTTTTTGTTGTTTAAACAGCTTCCAGGACATGACATTGACCTGATTATTGGTCTTTTGGAAATAGTTTTGGGTAATAATTTTTTTATCTTTAAGAAAGAGTTATTTTTACAGAAATCAGGTGTTGCCATGGGCTCCCCATGTGGAGGGAGCTTCGCCAATTGTGTCATGGCATTTTAGGATCATACTTTTTTGTACCCACATCCTTTGTATAATCAGGTAGTCGTCTGGTATACACGTTACCAAGACGACATATTTATTGTTATGAAAGGGACCAAAGAGGACGCTATTAAGTTGGTGGAAGTTATGAGCTCTTTCACATCCCTCTTGGAATTTACGTTCCAATTCGAGGATCAGGCTATTAATTTTTTGGACATTCTTTTGGAGAAGGATGTAGAATATGAAAGATATTGTACTAAAATATACAGGAAGCCACTTTATAGTAATGTCTTCTTACATTTTTCCAGTAATCACCCATTCTTTCAAAAGAAAGGTGTGGTCAAAGGTCAGCTGGTAAGAGCGTCTCGTATGTGTTCTAACGATGACGACTTCGATCAAGAATGTAACCGGTTGGGTGTGATGTTCTCTAATAGAGGCTATCCACCTAAATTGATTCATTCTTTGATTAGGGAAATTAACCACAAAAGACAAGTTGGTCTTCTGGGACCTATCCTAACTGCAGGTTATATGTTAAATTTCCCTATAGTGTCTCCCATTGAAGGCAACGATGTAACGTTAAATGTATTTCCAACAAAAAACACAAATTATGGTACTAGTTTTTTAACACAATGCAATGATTTAGCTTCACAACTCAGAGAAGTTTTAAACAATAATTGGGAACTTATTTCACAAGATCAAAAACTCAGTACAACACTGGGTTCAAAACCTTTAGTAGTATTCAAGAAAGCACCTTCGCTGAAAACTCTTTTTGAATTACCTATTAAACAATATAAAGTTAGTAAGGGTATGTATAAATGTGGGCGCTGTAGTTATTGTAAGTTTATTCAAATTGGCTCTACTTTTCAAATCAGGGGGGTTAGATACTCTATCCATGATAAATTTAACTGTGAAAGTCAAGGTGTCATATATTTAGCCTCCTGTAAATTATGCCCTGTATTTTATCTGGGCAAAACTGAGCGTCAACTTAAACAGCGTATTTACAAACACATGTACGCTATTTCTAAAGGTACAACTTCCAATGCGTTGGCTAAACACATTGGTGAGTTTAGCATGCATAGTTTTTCATTTACAGTTGTACAACAGATCTGTAGAAACCCGAGGGGTGGGCCTTGGCATCTGAAGCTTGAGGAACAAGAGTTGTTACGGCAACTGCGGACGAATGCTTACGTGTATCCTGGGATTAACGATATGTGTTCAATAAAATGCCTTCTCAGGTTAAAAGCATTGGAACGTTAGTTCCAATTCAAGCTTTAGGTATTATTTATAAGCTTTTTTAATGTGAAGAATGCTGGTGTTGTTTGAAAGTGGCATCTGTAATCTTTTTGTGATGTTTCTTGTTGAAAACTTTGTTCTTAGTTGAAAGTTCTATACTGCTGGATAGTTTTAATTTTTAACCTTCAATTTAATTGTATTTAATTGACTCCTAATTAATGCTTTTCCTAATTGGATGTAATTAACTCTTGACCGTATATATGGTGATAGTGTTTGATTCTTTGTCTGAAGAAGTGCATACACGTTTGGTGCATGAAAGCGCTAACAATAAAATTTTAAACAACACTCATAGACTTTCTTGGTTCGATTTAGCTGTGTTTACCACTGGTTTTGTTTTTTGGATGTTCTTTGGTTTTTTGAGTTTTTCTACATCTGTGTGAAGCTATCCAACTGTGTAATTGGTGTATCTCGTGTGATTGAAATTCTGTCTATTGTAACTATTCTGTGTTTTCATGGTTTCTATTTTATTTTTTATTAAATATTTCTATATTTTTCATTGTGGTTGGTCCTTTAGAGAATACTTTTATCATCTTGAGAGTATTTATGCTTATTTTAGTGACACTATGGCTGCTCCTGAAAGTCTTGCTGCATTGGTCAAACTCAGCCATTTGTATTAGTATTAATTTTGCTCAGTATAATTGGGTACCCTTGTCAAAGCCTTAGAGTAGCTGGCTGGTGGCAGTGTAATTACTTTGTAGTCTGGGCAGAGGGGGCACAGCTGGTAAATCTGTGCCAGCCTTCCCACGTGTGTGTGTAAAAATCAAATAACCAAGTGTGTGTATCAGCTACTGGGAACATGGGCACAGAGCTCCAAAGTGGTCAATATGGAGTCTTGTTTGGGGCCTGGATAGAGAAAGAGAGTCCATCCCCAAGTCTGGAGTGTGCTCTCTGCGTGCTGTTAAGGGAAAGTTGTGCTTGGTGCAGAGAGCTGCATGTGACAATACTGTGTGTATCCATCTTTGTTCCTAGTGGCCATCCTTCACTGGCATCAGTGGTGAGGATTGAGGCTTCTTAATTACTGGCCCAGCATAGGGACCATCAGAAATATGTAGAGTGAGAGTTAATAATGCTACAACCAAAGGTATTAATATTCAGCAAAATGTAAGCAAATATATGTCAGCAACAGCTCAGTATAAAACATTAGTATAGTTTTTGTTTTACCAATTTTCCAGTTCTAAGAAAAAAAAATGTAATTTTGAGGAGATTTCTCAAATATGTACTTGGGAAAAAAAAAGAAAAAGTTCCTTTTTGTTTTCACAGATATCAGTGGTGAACTTTGATTTAGATTTTCTTCAGAACAGTTCAAGGCAGGAAGAAGCCAGCATTCTGACACAAATGGAACATTATTTTGTTCTCAAGCTTTTTCTAAGTGTTAGTTGCTTCATAAATGACGTGAAAGGAATGTATTACACAGGAATAAAGAAAACAAGATCACCAGCACTTAAATATTACTAATTAGCATATTACTTACATCTGATATTCAGTTAACACAGCAATGCACATACTAAGCAAAGATTAACAAATAAAATATAATTCTTACTTTATATAGTTTTAAAAGTACCAATGATGTTGTGCTTATAAGTTAATGACATTCTCTTACAAGAATTATTTGTTTAATGTTTAGAAATACACTTATAAGTTTAGTTAAATGAAATATATTGTCTTTCACTGTAAATATAGTAAAACTAACCATTTATGTTCTTCATCATAAAAAATGTTTTAACTTAAAATATAAATATATACTTGCATATGTTTTGAAGCTTAAAGTTCAGTACAGACCTTTTACTTAAAGGGCAAATATATTGTTTCAGAAAATAAAAGTCCTGCAATCAGAGAATAGAAGTCACTTGTATTTAAGCTTTTTAATTTTTGAAATAGCTTTTCAGGAATTCAGCTCACTCCGTCTCTTTAGGCATATATTTTTCCACTCCACTTCTTCAGTATTAAAAATGGATGCCTCCTCCAGCATGTTAAATATTTTGGTTTCTTCAGAAAGAAATAATTTGATCTTTGCAGGAAACTACAAAGTGGCTTTAATATTCATTTTTAAGTTCCTTGATCAGCAGTAAACAGGATTTTCTTTTACTCGTTACTTTACTGGAATGATCATTGTCAAATCTGATTACAGGTTCACCTATTTTAATAGGTGGGCTGGACCATGCTGTTTTTAATATTTGGTCTTTTTCTAAGCTAGACATGAAGTTAATTATAATTGAATTATGTGGTAAGTTATCCTCCTTTGAAGATACTCTCTGGGGATCTATGTGCCCTTTTAATTCCAGAAGATAAAGTTTCAAGAAGATTTAATGCTTTATGTAGACAGGTTGTTAAGAAGTTTATTATATTGTCTGCCTCATAATTTTTATGTATACCAAAAATTCTAATGTTATTTTGTCTGTCTATTTTCTAAATCATCAACTTTCTGTATGAGCCAGGTATTTTGTTTTAAAGGAAATTCAGTCTGAACCTTCACTTTTTAATTTTTTTCCATACTGCTGATTTGTGCACTTTGTTGTTCATAAGATTTTTGAAATATTCCAAATTCTTTCTGGTCTGTTTGAAACTTTCTAGCTTGGTATCCATTTTGTCTATTTTAAGTAATGCATCCTGTATACTAGATATTATTGACCGGATGTCTTTTTTAACACAAGAATCCCGAGTACCATTTCTTGAGTGAGTCATGTTGAAGTCTATTCTCTCTTAACCAAGCAGTTGTAATTCTGACAGAAAAAATTATGGCCTTTGAAAAACTTGAAGCTATAAATCTTTTCTCTGACTATTAGTGAATATAATTAGTCAACAAATATCTCCAACTTTTAATTTTTTGTTTATATTTTCAGTCAGAGAAAAGTCTTCAGTTGCAGAGCTTTTACCAGTTGCTGCTCTCAGGTTAGCCATTTTGGCTATGCCCTTGTATGCCTGTCTTAAGTGATATTTTTCGTAAATAATACCAGATGTAAGAGTTTCAGACTCCATATCCTTCACAATGTGTGGTAATACAAAACCTGTAGCTCTAGAATCTTTGTAACTTTATAAGAGTAATACTTTAAAAATATTCATCTGTATTTATAACTTTGACTTCCCATTATTTTTCCCTTTGTCTTGAAATCGTATGTGTTCATAGGTGAGTACTAGGCTAATGGCCCTGGAGTCAACACAAGCCTAGCCCAAGAAAATACCCAGTCATCCTGTTGCTGGACATTAGTACCTTGTACCCCTATCAAGCAAGGCTGTTGAAATGATCCCCGGGATGAATTTCCTGTTACCAATCCACTCATCTGGATTTTTCTTGAAGAGGGCCAGTGAGGTGCTCTGCTTGACATGAATGGACAGTTTATTCCAGAGTATGGGTAATCTCTGGGTTAGGAACCTGTCCCTCTAGCAGGTTCTGTTTATTGTGGTGATGAGGTTGAGGTCTTTTGACCTTGTGGTGCAGAGGGATTGAGTCATTTTCAGATGAAGCATGTCTAGTAACACTGGGTCCGACATGGCTTTGTATGCCAAG
The DNA here is from genome assembly GCF_019279795.1 of Protopterus annectens. Classification (NCBI taxonomy): domain Eukaryota; kingdom Metazoa; phylum Chordata; order Ceratodontiformes; family Protopteridae; genus Protopterus; species Protopterus annectens. The sequence continues at coordinate 279,130,214 of NC_056735.1, read as the reverse complement.
CAGAGATCGTCTCGAAGTAGTTGATATGAGATGGAGTATAGTTGTAGTTTTCTGTGTTTGTCTGTGCAGGGCAAGTGTTTGAGTCCTAGGATCCTCTTTGTGAGGAATTTCTGTGGCCTCTCTAGGTTGTTGCAGGTGTCTAGTGAGATACACGCCAAATGGGGCATTGTACTCTATAATGGGTCCAATGAGGGATGAGTAGAGAGGGATTATGACCTCCTCCTTCCTGGATGAGAAACCGTTTGTAATGAAATGTGCCACATAAGGACTGTTCTTATGTGAACTGGTGCTCTGCATTATCCAAAGTCATAGCACTGAAGTTTTCCTGCTTTTATCTGAATGCTCAGATGTTTGTCTCTTAATGTTGGCATATTTCTCCAAATGTGTTCCTGGGGACAGGATTGAGTTTCAGACTTCATACTGTACAGGTTATGTGATGCCTGTCATTTTACCAATGCATTCTTTAATTTTGCCCAGTATGTATGATGAACATGGGGAATAGATTTTTGCAATGTCTTGACTTTTGCGTCAAATGTTTGGTTTACATCTTCATATTTTGCTGTGTACCACTTAAAACATGTAGCTTTCTATTTAACCAGTAATTCTTTGAGACATTAGTTACCTGTTCCAGATACCTTATAATATAAATATTTAAAGTATTTTAGTCCACTTCACATGTTGTGAAGGGAATGAAAGTGGAGGAAGCTTGCAGAATATCCTGAGGTAGCCACCAATTTTTTGTTTTCCTTGAAATTTTGTGGCTCTCCCAAGACATTGTCATTGCTGCAGTTTCACCGTTATTGTCCTTCAAAAAATATAGGCTAATGGAATACCTTTTATAACAAAATTCGTGTATGCTCATTTAATGTTATAATAGAAATATTGAGCATCTGTCCCAGAATTTGAGCCATTGTCTTTCAGCTCTTTTAGTCTAATGGTCACTGTTATTCTACAGTTTTTCTGCCTGTGGTACAATAGTAAGTGATATCACCTAAACAGACATGTTCATAAGATCAATTCCTAAAATTGCTATCAAAAGCTAAAAATATTTAATTGAAGGGTCTTGACAATATTCCTAGATGCATCTTAAAAATCATGAAGCATGATTTAGTCACACCCCTAAAAACACTGTGCAATCAGTCACCATTTGAAATGTTGGGACCTGCTAGACCGAATCCCGAAACATGGAGACTGAATGGCTGAAAGAATAAACTTAGATATACTAAGTCTGAGATGCTATTTATATGTTCAGGGGTATGAGGGATTTGCCCTCCCTTGGTGGGTACAAATGGGATTGCCACCTCCCATAAAAAAAGTTTCAAGTGCTGACATTACAGTAGGGAGCCATTCTATCTCAACCTTTATACAGGTTTTGTACCAAGGGAATGGAGAACAGCTAGAGTCATTCCCCTGCATAAAGGAGGACCTTCCACAAATCCAGGCAATTACAGACCCATAAATTTGATCAGCCTTCTATGCAAATCCATGGAAAGACTTATGGAATAAATCAGTCAGGATGTAGGTAAACTCCAAACACTGGATCCATCTCAATTTGGATTCATCAAGGGAAAGTCGTGCTTACTTAACTTTGTGGACTTTTTTTTGAAAAAGTCACCAAAGCAGTGGATGTAGGCAAAATGGTTTATATACCACATAAGTGACCTGGCCAAAGCTTCGGACACAGTTCCCTACTCAGACATAATAGAGCAGCTAAATAAACTGGGAATAAACCTCTATGTCATCTACTGGATTGCCAACTGGCTCACAGATTGGATGCAGATAATCAAAATAGAAGAAATTCCTTCCACAAAGAAACCAGTTACCAGTGGAGTCCCCAGTGTTCTGTGCTGGGGCATCTTCTGTCTGGCATCTAATTTTCTGAAGACCAATATTAATGGGCTTTGGCTGACTAAATTAGGAGCAGTCACTGAATCGCCAAATGTCTTAGCCACTGTGATGGAAGGTTTGTTTCAAATAAATAATTGGTAGGAAAATCATGGAATGAACTAAATGCCAAAAAATGCATTATTGTATCCTTTGGGAAGTCATCTGCCTCAGGGAGCTAACACATTGATAATACGCTCATAAGAGTTAACCCAGTTGTTTGGGAGTTGGGAAATTTTGTGGACAGTGACCTAACTTGTGACCAACATGTGTCTATTGTTGTAAGAAAGTCCTTCTATATTGCACAGCTTATAAACAAAGGGATTGTCTCTAAATCTAGAGATGTCATTGTCCCTGTTTACTCTGCCCTTTTTTAGGCCAGTCATTGAATATAATTCCCCCTTTGGCAAGTATCTGTCCAGACAAATGCAACAACTGGGATGGCCACAGAGATACCTCACTAAAAGGATGCAAGGCCTAAACAACATGTCCTACGTGGACCAACTCAAAGTTATGTCACTATACTTGGTATCCAATAGGCTGCTAAGAGGTGACATCTGTCTGGCATACAAAGCATCTTCTGATCCATTAATAATGGATTTACTGTACATCAGCAAGTCAAATGGCAGCAGAAATACTAAGTCTAGGCATACCTCTCAACCTCTTAGAGCTAGAAATCTGGGCAAAGCCATAAATAAAAGTGGGACAAAGGCCCAAAAAAATAGGGACAATTTTTAAATATTGCTCTTACAAACTTAGAAAGTTGATAGACTAACAGGATTTATGTTAGCATACATTTTCCGAATGGTATGACATCTGAGACTCAAATGTCTCATTATTGTTTAACTTCAGTCTTTAATGATTTGCCACTAATTTGCTAGAAAACTAAAATTTTATGAAAAATGAAACAAAAATATGAGGAAAAAATCTGGACATTCTGTGAAAATCTGTACTCTTGAGAGGTATGAGTCTAGGGATCTAAGCCTCTTATGCAACATCAACAGAATGGTTTGCAGGACAGATATATCTCACCGAGGATATCACTGCTGTGGAACAGACTCCCTGTCCACATTAAACAAAGTTTATCCCTGTTCATATTCGAGCACAACTTGAATGTATAAATAGGAAACAGAAAATTTACCCCAGGACTGTCCCCTATACTACTAATGGACAGGGACAGCTCCTAAATGCGTTATCCCATACACAAGCCCTCTGAAATTATCTATGGTATAATCCCAGTTATTCTCATTAGAGTTAATATACGGTTATCGACCATTATGATGTGTAAGGCCATTTTATAATCAAACAGGATAGGTTATTTTGAGCACAAAAAGGGAAATTGGCTAGGCTTAAAATGGCCCTCAGTGGTAGCTAGCTTAGTAATTATCTATGAATCTATATGTTTTTTGGGTGCATCATTTTTTTTTTTTTAAGTACACTTTGGTTTTGCCTATTGGTTGCCCATTCTTTTGTGCCTGCAGTCATACTAACATGACTTTTTGGAAGTTAACCCATTTTTCTGGTATATGATCTGCCTGCATTACAGTTCTTTTTGCTTGTTGGCCCCTGTTACTCTTTCCTACCTATGGTGCATTTGTAGCTAATGGCATCAACTGGTCACTTTTCTTGTTGGCTGTACTTTGCACCATGGATTTTGTGGCTCGTAGTTATCTTAGTATGGTGCATTTTAATCAACAATTCATTGTCTTAATTGTAAAGTAGGCTGGCTTGGGGTTACATGACATCTTTTCATAGTTCTACATTCTTTCTGCCTGTATTAAAAGCACTACAATGACACTACTTAGTGTGGTTGTGGCTGGTAAACAATTCCACTTACACTACACAGTACAAATAAAATGGGGAGGGGGGTGCTTCTTTTTTTCTGCTGACCCCAAATGCATTTAACGGTGGTCAGGCCTTAGCACTGCAGTCATCGCCATGTGGGTCATTGAGACATACCACTTTGAGATTGGTTTGATGAGATCAGATACTTTTGTATCAAATGTACAGTGGCTATAAAAAGTGTATACACCCGTTAAAATGCCAGGTTTTTATGATATAAAAAAATGAGACCACAATAAATCATTTTAAAAACTTTTACCACCTTTAATGTGACCTGTACAATATAATTGAAAAATAAACAAATCTGTTATGGGAAAAAATATAAAACATAAAAAACGTACAATAAGCTGGTGGCATGTGTGCATATCCTTAAACTAATAATTTGTTGAAGCACCTTTTGATTTAATTACAGCATTTAGTCTTCTTGGGTAGGAGTCTATCAGTATGGCACATCTTGACTTGGCAATATTTGCCCACTCTTACTTACAAAAGAACTCCAAATCTGTCAGATTGCGAGGGCATCTCTTGTGCACAGCCCTCTTCAGGACACCCCACAGATTTTCTATTTGATTTACATCTGGGCTCTGGCTGGGCCATTCCAAAATTTTGATTTTCTTCTGGTAAAGTCATTCTTTGGTTGATTTGGGTGTATGCTTGGGGTCATTGTCATGTTGAAAGGTGAAATTCCTCTTCATCTTCAGCTTTCTAGCAGATGCTTGAAGGTTTTGGGCCAAAAGTGACTGGTATTTGGAACTGATCATAATTCCTTCCACCTTGACTAAAGCCCCAGTTCCAGCTGAAGAAAAGCAACCCCAAAGCATGATACTGCCACCACCATGCTTCACCATGGGGATGTTGTTCTTTTGGTGATGTGAAGTGTTTTTGCACCAAATGTACCTGTTGGAATCATGGGCAAAAAGTTCAACCATGATCTCATCAGACCATAACACATTTTCCCACATTCTTTTGGGAAACTTGATGTATTGTTTTGCAAATTTTAGCTGGGCCTGGATGTTTTTCTGTGTAAGAAAAGGCTTCAGTCTTGCAACCCTACCCCATAGTCCATATATATGGAGAATATGAGAGATTATTGTTACATGTAGTACACAACCAGTACTTGCCAGAAATTCCTGCAGCTCCTTCAGTGTTGCTGTAGGTCTTTTGGCAGCCTCCCTAACCAGTTTTCATCTTGTCTTTTCATCACTTTTTTGAGGGATGTCCAGTTCTTTGCAACATCAATGTTATCCCATATTTTCTCCACTTTTCGATGATGGTCTTCACTGTGTTCCATGGTATATCTAGTGCTGTGGAAATTTTTTGTACCCTTCTCTTGACTGCTACCTTTCAACAATGAGATCCCTTTGATGCTTTGTAAGCTCTCTGTGAACCATGGCTTTTGCTGTAGCAGTGAACTGAGTAAATGTCAGGAAAATCCTAGTAGGACAGCTGAACTTTATTTGGGTTAATCAGAGTATCTTTAATTGATGGCAGGTGTGTACCCAAGAAGACTGAATGCTGTAATTAAATCAAACGATGCTTCAAAAAAGTATTAGTTTAAGGGTTTGCACGCTTATGCAACCAGCTTATTATATGTTTATTTTTCCCCTGACAGATTTGTTTGTTTTTCAATTGAATTGTACAGGTCATAGGTCACATTAAAGGTGGGAAAAGTTTTGAAATGATTTATTGTGGTCTCATTTTTTTTTATCTCACAAAACCTGCCATTTTAACAGGGGTGTATACACTTTTTATATCCACTGTACCTATCATATGAAGATGCTGCTCTAGAGAGATGGTAGTACTGCCTTCTTATAGACCAGATATTTGGGATTGTTTTTCTAGTATGTGTATTTGTAGGAGTACTAGCATTATAAGGTAGAGGTTTGGAGAATAATACACAGACATATAGTGTGCTATGTGATTATACTATGTAAGCAATAGCAAAGACAGCAAGCATCTCAAGTATCACAGGCAATGTGTTAGGCAGTAAGTGTTAAGTTTATAGCTTGAGCTTACATTTAAAACACTTGTAGCTTACACTGGTTGGCTGGTTTGGAGTTTGTATTTCATGATTTGTGGTGTGGGGCACCTCATTGTTGAGAGTGTGCCTCAATGTGTCAATCAAGTAAATCTGATGGGCAATATTTCATTATTGTCAAATTCGACTTTATTCTGTTTATTGCTGATTTACATATATAATCTGGCACGTACTGTCACCCTCAGAATAAACGTTCAGAATGCTAACCTCTTAAAGCCTGCTATTGCACACACTTTGCGTAGGTAAAATGTGGCCTAGGGTAAAACAAAGAAAGAAGTTTTGGAACCTTTACCTGAAGTGTAGTGCTGTTTACTAACATGATGAAAAAAAATGATGTTTGGATGTGTAACAATTCTGGTTTACTTCCATTCCCAGATAGAAATAATGAAGAGCTTGCATTTATCAGGAGCAGAAAAAAAAAAAGCTTCAGCAGCAGAGGACTGAGGATGCAGAGAGACAGCAAGGCTGCGTTAGGAAATTTTTCTGTCTGTCATCAGAGAAGGGAGATTTAGCAAAATGTCTACCTGCAGTAGAACACAGTGGTTCTACAGTACAAGTTACCCACTATGATCCCAGTATCCTTACCAGAGAAAGTGCCAGTTCTATTGCAGTTGCACCACAGGCAGCCTCCTGTGAACCTATGGCCATTATCATAGAAGAAATTATGCCAACATGTGAAGATTCATCTTTAGAGGTGCTGCCAGGATCACCAGAGTTTGACACAGAAGCAGGCTATACATTTGGCCATCTATGACTTGCAGAGAGTATCAGTGGGTCATACCTCTCGACTGTACAGATTTTTGCAGAATGTCCAGATTTTGCCTCATATTTTTGGTCCGTTTTTTTATAAAATTGTGATTTTCTGGCAAATTAGTGGTAATTACTAAAGATTTAAGTTAGAAAATAATGACAGACATTTGAGTTTCAGGTGTCATACTCTTCAGAAAATTCATGCTAATGCAAAACCTGTTATTCTATCAACTTTCTAAGTTTGTAAGACTAATATTTAAAAAATGTCCCTATTGTTTGGGCCTTTGTCCCACTTACATGTTTGGCTTTGTCCAGATTTCTTGCTCTAAGAGGTTGAAAGGTATGGTCAGTGTATCATTTGAGGATCTATGATCTTGGCCAGACTTGATAAGGGATGAGTTTAGGGTAGCTGCCATCAATCTTCGACCTGTGCAAGTGATGTTACTGCAATTCCTAGTAAATGAACAGAAAAGGAGATTTTCATCAGATAACTATTTCTACATGCTGCATAGTGGGGAGAGAGCAAAACTCACTTGATTGACATATTCTGTCTCAAAAGACAGCTGTTTAACTTTCTATGCAAGTGATTTGGACATTCAAACCACCTTCTTTAGTCAGGTGGTTACAGAGCATGGAGACAGATGTCTGGAGCTTTACACTGCCATGATGAGTACCAGAGCAAGCAGCATGCATGCTCAAATGGAAGAAAAAGGAGAACGGACTAAAGAGTAGGTGGACATAACTAGTCTGGTTACTCAGGTATGTGAATGTTTCAAGGACTGCAGCCACAGCTGAGGAACACTTTTTAGGAGTTGTTCCTGTGAATGATATGACTGAAGCAGGGCTCAAAGGTGCACTGCATCATCAACTGGATATTAATGATTGTTGAGGGTAGGGTTAAGACAGTGGTAGCAATATGAAAGGTGAAATGAGCTGGACTGCATACTCTGATAAAACAAATTAATTCAAGAGCATTTTATGTGCCATGTGCCTGCCTCAATTTAAATCTTATAGTTAGTGATGGTGCAGATTTATCACTACAAGTAGAGCCTTTCCTTGAATGTCTACAAAATGTTTCCATACTGTATTCAGCATAAACAAGCAGATGGCAGATTTTAAAACAATGTATAAATGTCACTGTGAAGTCACTGTCGCAGACTCACTGGCAATTCAGTTTAGACTCCATCAAGACAGTACAGTTTCAACTGAAGGGAGTCATGGAAGCATTACAGAAGATAGGTTAAGCTTTATATACAAGTGACGCTGCGTAATACCAACAGACAAAAGGACTGTGCTCAGAACTTATGCAGTACCATTTCATTGTATGTTTAGTGGTTTGGTATGATGTGCTGACAGTGTTGAATCATTCATGCAGAGTGCTGCAGAGTCCATCGGTTGATATTTCTACATATGTCAAAGTGCTGAAGTCAACTATTGACATAGTGAGGAGCTACAGAGAAGCCAAAGTAGCTCAAATTACAGAAACGGTCAAAGAGAATAGACTGTGGTGATTCAGGCACATGTCCAAGAAAGCAGAAGACAATTTGGTGAAGAAAGTATGGAAGAAATGGAAAGCAAAGGTAATGAGGGCATCCAGCAAAATGATGGATGGATGGATTGTGTGACAGAAGACCTGCGACAGTCCGGCATGGCTACTGAAAAGGTAGAAGAGTAGCAATATATTGGGAGAGATGACAGTTGAAGTGACCCCCTGACCCCCTGTAGAAAATGGGGAAAAAGAAGGGGATTATGATGAATATTTGTGCATAACGAATATTTGCTTGCATTCATTGGAAAGTGGTATTTTGCCATTAGTGACCTTTCAAGTATAGGACAGTTTATCATATTCTTGTGTGATGAGTGCCATCTTGTCAAAGATTTCTGATTGATATATTTATTGAATGTGCATACATGTCAGGTATGCACATTCACTGAGAGTGTGTACACACACTGATATCAGTTTGCTAGGTGAAGTTCTATCCTGTATATTAAGTGGTTGTTACTGTATAGCAGATTTGCAGAGCATATGGGTAACAATATGTTGATGAGTTGGTCTGCTGCATGCAGGTAGGTGTGCTTGCAGAGTATTCAATTCAGAGGTGTAGAGTCACTGGTTGAAAATGTATTATGCATGAGATTTATTAGTGTTTAAGATAGATCAAGTGTGTGTGCATGTGGGCGCTTGCATACGTACGTGATCTTTGGCTGCTTCTGATAAGATCAAGTGTGTGTATGTGTGTCTGTGTGTGTTTGTGTATGTGTGTGTGGGTGCTTGCATGTGATCTTTGGCAGCTTGTGATAAGTCTATGCAGGTGGATGTGAGAGAAAGCATGTTTATGTGTGAGGGCTATCTGAGTGACCAAACGTGTTGTGTAGGGTGAGGGACTGGAGATTTCTTATGTGCATTTTTGGTGTCACAGTGATTGATAGGCTGAGTGCAGGGTTGTGCTGTCTTTCAGAGTGACTGATCATTTCCATGCAGTGTGCTAATGCTTGCAAGGGTTTTGGTGTGTGTGTGTGTCTGTGTGTCTGTGTGTGTGTGTTAAGTGCAATCATGCGACTGCTCCATGTGCTTCAAGGTAATCCAAAGCGTCCCCACATCTGGCATCACAATGTTTTAAAAGTTTGAAAATATCAGGGGAAAGTCTTGCCACAGCCTTGCCTGGCCACCTGAAACAAGTGCACTACAATGATGTCTTCCTTTTGAAGTCCCGCACGTGGCTTGCTGCAGTGCTGTTATTTTGCTTCAGCTACTCCTTGGCAGTTGTTGAGTTGCTGTTGCTGTCATTGTTCTAGTCCATGGTATTATCTGAGTGGGATCTTATATTCCTGACTCAGCAAAGCATTTATTCTTGACTGCTTATAGGCATTATTTGAATTTTTAGTTTTACTAGGGCCTACTGTCTCCCCTCTACAACTAGTTTTCAAGGTTAGTGATTTCTTATAATGTACTTCATTAAGATACTGAGCCTTTTATCATCTCACTTTTTATCCTACTTTACTTTTAGAATCCCCAAAGAAAATAAATGAGTGTTTAGCCAGTAACTACATGACATCAGGAGCCTCACCTTAAGCACGTTTTTTTTTTTCTTTGAGCTAATTAAGACTTGTATCAGTGTTTGTTTCGATTTGCTCAGATTACTGGCACTTTTTTTATAACGTCTAGGGTTTACTTATTTAATTTCCTGAAAGTGATTGTGCTAATTTCAGTGCAGTAGCTTAGCATTTAATCTGTAAAAAGTAAACAACTCGTTTCATATTACTACAATATTTCATAAGTGCTAAAGCAAAGTCTAATATAAGAGTGTTTCAACATCTCATGAAGCATATTTTTAATTTCGATATCCAATATCTATATTCTTCATTAATTGCTACTTAGGATTTCTTTTTTCTGTGTGCCTCTCTGTTATGCCTGCTTATCATCAAGCTTGCCCCGTCAGTCTCTGCCCATTCATTCCCCACACTTGAGATGTGCCCTGTACAGTATGGGGCTGGAGCTGTCTGAGAATGCCATTATTCAGGCAGCATGAGGGTAGCTTGTGCTCTTCATCAACATCGTGGTAGTCAGGACATGTTAGGGATACCCTAACACCAAGCTGTGGGGGGTATGCAACCCTCATACCCATGACAACAACTAAAACCGCTACACTTTGCCCATATGAAAGTAGATGTGCACATTTCCATGCACTTCCTGCAGGCTAGTGCTAGTCAGCAGATTTTGGGTACCACACTCCTGCCGCTATACAGCATCTTCATATTTTGTCCCATCTCCAAAGGATTAGAACTCTATGCTATCAGCTTCTCCCCACCTCCCTCCCAGTGATGGACCCATCCATTCCTCTTCTGCCAGCTTCATTAAGTGCTAATTGAACTCTGTTTGCATGGGACATCATCAGTTTTCTATCCTTCTGTGTCACCAGAGCTGGCTAATGTTTGCCAGTTTGTACTAAAGACATGCTGTACTGACTGGGACTGTTCATATAGTCAAAGTAAAGGTTAAGAGGATATTATTGGAAACTGAAGTTAACTTGTTTTGTCTGATTGATTTGCATATATTTCAGGAAAAATAAAAGGTATGGTTAGCCAACTTAATCTCCCCAAATCTTGCAGTGGTTTTAGTTTGTTTCCCTTGAGGTGACTCTGTTAATCCTTCATGTGAGTAATACCAAGCAGTTTTCAAAACACATTTTTGTTTTGCAGTACAACAATTTGCTGTTTTATTTTTCTGCTCACTGTCATGCACTGTACTGCATGATGCTTGCTAACATGACCTCACTTAATGCATTATATGCTTGGAAGCTTTGATTCATACTGCATGATGCTTGCCAACATGACCTCACTTAATGCATTATATGCTTGGAAGCTTTGATTCATATACATAAAGCATATATGGCAGACATCACAATGTCATGTCCCAAAATGTGAGAAAATAAGCCTCCCTTAATAATGTCCATTTTCATTGTCTGTCTGGACCAGCCTTGTATACCAGAATAAAAGGTGGAAAGCTACTTTTGGTGAATAGGAAAATGTTTTCCAGTCTGGTGTTAACCTCAGCCTTTCAAAGTGATGCTGACCTCAGATGGTTTATGTATGAATCCCTGATTAGTGACCATTTTAAAATTTCCTTTGTACTTATGTTTACCAGTCTTTTATGTATCACTAAATGTACAATTGTCTACAAACTGGCAGCAGTTCATAACTATACCTTTGTCATCAATGAAAACTTTAACATTCGGGGGGGATACCACTTCCCATTCCTACTTAGTGACATGCTGTGTTAAGTATCTTCTTACAGCTCCTACAATACCAAGTCCATAATTGGGTCAATATTCTGCCCTTAGTCAGTTTCTTACAGACACATCAGTGTGATAATTGAAGCACTATAACTTGGTGACTCCTGCGTGTAACTGCACTCTTAGCAGAGTGGTCTGCATCATTCACAGTGGCTTATTATGCTTTAATCGTACAGCTGCTTTATACCCCAGACAATTATGATCAGATGGTTACTGAATAAAGTAACTCTGATCTTGAGAATTTGATTGACATTCTGCTGACCACAAGATATTTTCTGTATTAATCCTGCACTTGGATGAGAGTAAAGAGGATGAGGCTTAAAACTGTTGAGTTCAGTTCCTAATTATTGATCTTCCTTGGATAGTTTTTCCAACAGGAGAATATTGCCAACCCCACCCTCACCTGGTAGTATGTTCTTTTTGGAGTTCATCAAGACAAGACATCAGTCTGCTTTCTCAGTTAGGAACTCCAGGGAATTAAAATTCAGTGGAATACAGCAGATGACATTACATTTTTTAATGCAGGCTTTACAATTGGTTTGTAATATGATGGCAAGAGAGCTAGTCTGTCTCCCTTTTTTTCTTAACATATTACAGATATTTCAAGAAGAGAAAATAATAGCTGTTTCTGTTATCTGCTTGGTATCAAAGAACAGCTATCCTGACAAGTGCTTATGCGTTTTACTTTTGCTTTATGTATAATGCTAAACATTCACACTTTCTCAGTGGCATAGGGGTTCAGTGCCTGCATAACTGATGGCCTTCCAAAGCTTAGAATCCCATCCTCTGGCTCTCTGTGACAGGGGATTGGCTAAGCCTCCCCCATCAGGGGAAACCTAACTCCTGTAGCAGAAATTCAGTTATTCTGTTTTTAGTGCTAAACAGTAGGGAGTTACATAGTTGAATCTCCTCAGCAGTTTGCATTGGTAGATTACAGCTTCTGGACTCAGATAAAAACCTTTTGGGAATGTCCCTTCCTTGTTGTTATATGTTTGCTTTCTGGTTTATTTAAAAATAATGATATATATATATATATATATATATATATATATATATATTTGTGTGTGCGTTGCTAACTTTTTATTTTAATGTACTTGCTATTTACTAGTCCTGTTAATCCCTCTGGGAATTCTAACTTACTGCTGTGTTTTTTTAATACTGCTTTTAAGCAGTCATGGGGCTGTTCAAAAGTGTTTTACTACTCATGCTGGGAAACTGAAGTTCTGTGGTGTCAGGTGAACACTAAGGACTGTCTCTTGCCAGGGTGCCAAGAAGTCTGTTTCACTTTGAAGTCCTAATGGGAAAATATTGCATTTTTCACTTTTTTCTTTATTTTTATATTTAGTGCGAGTTTAACACTGCTATAACAGTTTTTATCATTAAATCGTGACTTTACCACAAATTATTTTATTTGCATTTTCTGTGGAGATTTTTTTCATTTTGGACAAGGATCTCTCTAAAAGGTTATTTATGCTGTTTTTAAAAGATTTTTGTTTGATTCAAGGGCATTGATTGGATTTTTGTGGCAAGTTAACTTTACTTGGTAGTCTGATTTTGACTTTGTGTGCTCTTTACACAAATCAGATTTTAGAACAAGGGTTAGCACAATTTAAACTGTTTCTGGGATGATAGAGGTAAATTGATGCACAGGGTATGTAGAATGTTTCATATTTCCAGGTTTTCCCCTAACAAGGTATCCGACTCAAAAGCAGAAAAAAATATCACACACTAAGAGTGTGAGGGTACCTAGAGGAAATGGCATGAGAACACTGTTTCCAAACTAAATAGGAAGGTTCCTCCCCACAAAAAAAGATTTTTGCCTTGCTAAAGAATGACTATGCCAAGAACTCAGTGCATCTCTTTCCTTTCTCCTGTCCCTCCTCCACTTCACTTTCCTCCAGGCTTTTGCTCACTCCAGCAGCCTAGCCACAAATTGTCACAGATAAGTGGGTGCTGAAAATAATTTGGTAAGAATACTCTTGGCAGTAGACAGAAAATACTCCTCCCTTCAGGAAAACCCCCTGCACACTCCAAAGTGGACATGCCTGTTCATTTCGGTAATCCTTCAAGTTGCAAGCAGAGGTTATACAACCAGTTCTTGCCCCACAAAAAATAAAATGATTTTGCACCAGAATCTTTGTATACTCAAATAGGAGCTATTGCAGAGAATAGTGTTAATTTGGAGTACCTAAATATCTTTCTGAAAGTACCCAGATTTAAAATACTCAGCTTGCAAATGATTCTACTCCTTCTTGATCACTGTTTCATGGTGACTTTAGATCTGAAGGATGTTTATCATCTAATACTAATTGCCACTAACTTAAATTTGAGCTCATGAATGTCGTTTCTCAGACCCTCACAAAGAATTGTCCTCCTGGGGTGTATGATGGACACAGAAAAAAGTATGGCCTTTCTACCGTGAGACACACTACTGACTGTTCAGAAGATTTTGAGGGATTTCTCTCTTCAAGAAACTGCTTCTGCAAGACAGTTTCTCAAAATTCTTGGCCTTATGGCATCATTGATCCTCATGACACCACAGGCCAGACTCCAAGTGTTACTTAAAAATTTGGACCCAGCACCTGCATCCCTTAGAATTCCAGGCCCCAGTGCAGAATTTTGTAAAACAAGAGTTACAGTGGTGGAGGGATCAGATGTCTGTCAGTCCAGGCCTACCCCCCCAGAACCCTAGCAATTGGTCTAGATGGACTCAGTAGATTTTTCATGGAGAAAGGTATACATGGGAGCTCAAGTGCAAGGCAAATTTGGTCCTTCAGAAGCTGCAAAGCAAACATCAAAGGAATGTTAGTGATTCATGCCTTAAAAGTTTTTCACCACTTATGGTCTCCAGGTCTACCACCATGGTAAATCTATTCCCTCTTTGATGGCATACTGGAAAGGCAAAAACTATAGAAGCATTCTAGAGCTAGAAACTTGGTAATCTTTTCTTACCCTTATAAATCGCTACAAATGTGATTCTTTGTCAAGTTCCAGAGCAAGCTTTGTGAGGACCATTCTCCAGGGCATCTTGGATACTTATTCTACCTCCTTCCAAGCAGTGTAAGCTTTGGGAATTTATCCATATGCTACTGAGGCAGTAGAAATGGTGAACATAGTTCAGTTGTGTAAGTCCTACTTACTAATACCAGTAGATTTTCGAATTTCACACTGTCTCAGTGGCAGCACCCACCATCCCCTTATTTTAAATATAGTTCAATGGTATCCACCCTTATTGTATTAAAGGTTGACTTTATTTGCTTGTGCTGTTTTATCGCTGCATATTGGTTGGTTTCAGGCAATTTTGCTTCTAGTTGTACACGGTTCATCCTATTAATGACTAAAAGACAGAATGACTGACTTTCTTTGAATGGGATTAAGTTTGCCTTGATGGGAGGAGCTTAGTCAATTCCCTATTTCAGGGAGTCAGATGAGGGAATTCTGAGCTCTGGAAAGCTGCTCAGTGCTGGTTGGTTGCTCAGGTACAGAACCCATATGCCAGCGAGGCAATTTCAAATTCAAACATCTACTCTTACAGGTAAGCGGGACTCATGCAGGTGTACTTTCCTTTCTTGATTATGGATTTCTGAAAATTTGTTTTTCTAAGGGTAATAAAGGATATGTATCTACATTTTCTAGTTTGCTTAAGGAGAATATGGATCTTTAACTGACTCACAGATACCATGAGAGTCAGTCATTTAGTGGTAGCGTTAAATGTCTTCTCATTGATCTCAGTGCTGTCAGTATAACAGGACACAGTGTCAGCACTTTTGCCATTTCCTGTATGGGTATTGTCAGTTAGCCTGACCCGGGGGTTCAAAGCCTGATGTACCATATGGTTGTCCTCAGAGGTCAGCAAGAAGGCGTCAGTATGAGGACTTAAATTGTAATCAATTGACAGTGAACTGAATGAGTTCAAATTATCAAAACTCAACCCTTAAATTGTAGGCGAGTACCTCTCAACCTGCAGACATTGAAAATAGGAACAAAGGCCCCTGAAAAATAGAAACATCCATCTAATAATCTGTACAGCTAATTAGCATAACATTTAAATACCAAATAACATACAACTTTTCTAGATTCTAGTAGGAGCATGGGTTACTACTCATAAAAAACATTTAACAAACAGTGAGTGAAAGAAATTATGGAAAAAATTTAAGCACATTATCAAAGAGATAGTGCAAAACCTGAATGAACTTTATCACAAAATTCTATCAAACAAGGTCATTTATTTTTGTTGCAGCAAAACAGAGTTGAAAGATGTCTGTCCTCGTTATTTAAAATATTGTTCCCACTAATATGTCAGTCATGCAGTATAGTTTTCTGTATACTGAACATCTTCAAAATCACATGTGATGAGATTCAGAAAATTGTATGATGAGGAAATCCTCTTGTAAATAGGACATTCCTCCATAAACAGAGACATCCTAAATCAGGCCTGAAAATGGGAACATTCCTCCAAAATAGGGATAGTAGAGAGAGGTCTATGGGTGACATATGTAATATTTTGTGCAGGGGACAAGCATTCCTCGTACAGCATCCCACACCCTTACTTATATATACTAACTCTACAGTTGCACAACCATGAAGAAAAGATAAGCATACAGTAAGGGTAGAAAATAGTATACAAAACTGAGATTTTTTAAATATACCTGATGAATGCAAAAACATTGCAAGGCATGCAATTTCAGTGACTACAGACCCTAGCAACACTGTTACTAATCAATTTAACCACCACTTCATTCTGTTGAATCATTACATAACAAGCAACAGATGCATTAACCCAAAAATTGCTATTTGCATGTTTTGGCCTTTTTATGACCTCTTCAGCCAGATATAAGTGGATTGTTTGGCTATACTTTTTAAAGTACAGTGGTAATTGTAGTTTAGCTGGGTCATAACAAGGCTGAAACATGGATGTCCACAGCTAGCGGGGTTTGGCTTGATTGGCCTGAATGTACCCATAAAGACTTAAAAAGGAAAAAAGTCTTTGGGCATTCAGAATCCATGTAGCGGAAACACTTGATATACCTCTCAACCTCTTAATGCAAGAAATTTGGACAGAGCCTGAAATAATGAGGGGAAAAAGGCCCAAAATTAGGGACAGAATTTAAATATTTCTCTTATAAACTTAGATGGTGGCTAGTCTGACAAGATTTGTGTTAACATGCATTTTTCTGAAGGATATGAAGTCTTTAATCTCACAAATATGTCATTATTTAGGGATTACAATCCTCACTGAGTTGCCAGAAAACTATACATTTTATGAAGAACAGACCAAAATTATGAGTCAAAAATCTGGTCAAGTTGATAGGTATGCTGATATTCCAATGGGTCATTTGCATTTATCCCATGCTCCATTACGGGAGGTTTAAGGCATCACACACACACTGGAAACTTTAGCTTGGCTATTTTTTTCCTTCCAATTTTTGAAGGTAATTACGGTTCAGTATGCCTCCTAATGTATGGACAGCTTTGAACTAAATCTGCTAACATCTGCTATTTTCATTAACAAACTGCCTGTTTACTATAACATCTAAATTTCACAAGATAAATGTTACACACTGCTTTGATTGAAATTATTCAAGAGGAAAATAAAAAAGAATAAGAGTTTAAAGCTGGAGGGTTTACCCTGACAAAGTTGAAAGGCATCTGTTCGAAACATGGATGGTCGAATGGGCTGTCCAGGTTACCAGAACAATGAATGGAGCATTGGTTGAATCCACTTTAGCGAATGCCAGTGTGCATTCACACATCTGAGATTGACTTTTTGATTGGAGATCGTACTACAGTGGAGATCTGGAAATATGCCTTTTCCTCACTGTAGTGCGGTCTCAGAATTTGTATATATAATATGCAGGGGGGTGTGGGGTGCAGGTGGGCTTGTCCCCTGAAAAACATAAGTTGAACACCACTGAATATTCATGTCACCATGGGAATGTCAGTAATGTCAAAATTTTTAAATTTTGACATGTAAGTACATTATGAGCAGTCAAACAGATGCCTTTCAACTTTTCAAGGACCAGTTGCAGACCAGTGCAAACTATTAAACCACCCAGCTGGAGGTTGAGCACCAGCATCATCTATCTGGCCATTAAGGAAAGAACAAAAGAACATTGGCATCTAATTTAAAAAAAAAAAAACTTCAGTGCTCCTAAGCTTGGTTATATTTACTTACAAGGTGAAGGCTGCTTTTCATTTTCTTCTCTCAAGGAAAGAACTTATCATGATAACTTTCATTAGAGAGTCAGGTTGTTAGTGTTTTTTTGTAATCTTGTCAGTTTCTTCTTGTGACAAAGCAAAAGACATTTTTTATAAACAGTTTATTTGCAGTCTTAAATCCTTGGGTATTATAGCGTTTATTTACTATATAAATGGTTATGACTAACAGTAATATATATATTTACAAAAATTGTACAAGCAAGTTAATTAAACAAAATATTTATATACAGACTATGGCTCAAGACTATAACAACATGAAATTCCAAGCACTAAGTTTTCAGCATTACTCTCTCCAGAGAAAGACAATGCAAATAAAAGATCCAAATCCGGTTCAAAAGAAGACAAAAAATCAGCAGCAGTTAAATCAAAAAAATAAACATTCCCTTTATGATTTGAAGCACACTCCTTACCCTGTACAACAATCCGTTAATCAAATCGCTTCACAGCAGTATCAATACTAACTTAGACTGTATTGCTTCAAGAATGGATGTGTCCGAAACAAAAATATCTGACCGACAAGATTACAGAAAAACACTAACAACCTGACTCTCTAATGAAAGATACATTTTGGACATTGAATCCTGCAGTAGAAGAAATAGCATAATTTTAAGAGGTTTTTCCAGAAAAATATAATCATGCTATTTTGATTACCGCACTTCAAGAAATCTTTTCTGCACTTTTGTATAACAGGATCAAACCCTTGGAAATAAGAATAGTTTGACCACACCGTAGTCTAAGGAAAATTCAGACAGATAACCCTCCGTGATTAATTTACACAACCTACTTTTTCCAATACTTACATTCAATACACTAGTTCCCATCCCATATACCAGAAGAAAGGTATAGTCAAGGGACAATTTGTTAGGGCATCTCAAATGACCTCTGATGACTATGATTACAATCTAGAATGTCAAAAATTGACCTTGATGTTTCAAGAGAGAGGATATCCAGAAGATATTATTACAAATATCAGTAATGAAGTGAGGGATGGTAGGAATAATAAATATAAACCTATCCTGGGCACAGGAAACATACATCTATCCACGGTTAGTAGTAGTGTTCAAAATTCACTAGCAGGATTTAACAGAGCCTTTATTACAGACTATGGTGTCAATTCTGGAGTAATCAAAAACATAGTGGAAAAAGAATGGGAAAGTTTTTGTGACTTTACTGGTGTGAGTGTGGGCGTGTGTGCCTTCTGTGGGAAGGTTGGGCACCAGGCTGGCAACTCGACATCATAAAACTCCACTGCCAATCATGAGCGGACAAGGTGATACGATGTGGCGACCCCTAACCGGGAAAAGCCAAAAGAAGAAGACGACTGATCTCCCTAACCTAAAAGAGAAAACAGTGAAAATTGTTTTTCGTAAGGGGAGTAACATTAAAAATGTATTGGAACAAGGAGGATGTGTTAATGTATTTTCCAATCAACGTAGAGGCACATATAAATGTGGGGCCTGCACACAATGCAAGAATATTTCCCACACTGATAAAGTATTTATTTCAGCTAGAAATAGGTGGATAACACCATCCACGTATTCTAATTGCAATACACAGGGGTTAATATATATTGCTATGTGCCAAATGTGTGATGGGTTCTATGTCGGGAAAACAGAAAGACACTTGAGACGTAGAATATATGAACACTTGAAAGAAATTCAAAAACAAAATTCCAAAAATGCTTTGTACAGGCATACCCTGGTGTGCAATCAAGCTAAATTTGTGTTTTTTGTTTTGGAAATTTTGCCCAGGGAAACTACAGGTGGCCCTTTGGAAACAAAATTAGAGTATTGGGAGGCTTATTGGCAAATCATACTGGAAGCTAATAGAACACCAGGTTTAAATGACAACATATCTACGGTACCACTGCTCAAGTTAAGAGCAGCAAAACTGTGAGAATGTATATAAATCTTAAAGTTATATTCATGGTATTTTGTGTATAAGATATATATATATATATATATATATATGTAGTTCTTAGTTTAGTACCATATATACATTTTTTTTGTTTTAAATATTTGGTTATATGTTAGGTATTTTTTGCCGATATATTGTACATTGTCCAAGAATAGACTGTAGTCAAAGGAGCTTACATTACAAATGTTTATAACAGAAATTGGTGCTTTAAATACTAATTGGTCATTGGTTTCTTTAATTAATGCATCTTGTGACTAGTATTTAAACAGCTTTTGAGTTTTTACTTGTGTATCTGATTGAAGTCAGTGATTTTCACTGATGAAAACGTTTTATATGGTCATTACTGGCATTTATTTTAATAAAGCTTTAGTTTTTGTGGTTTCGCCTCAAGACTGAATTTCTTTCTGGATACTTGTTGCATTATTCAATCGAGTCTCTGGTTTTGTGGTTGCTTGTTTGAATTATGGAGCCTCGTAAGGGAGAAACCAAATCCACTCAGCAGTCAGACCATCCTTTGGGGTCTGAAGTCGGTGAATTTCATAAGTTAGCGGGTCAGCTAACTCAGCTCATTGAATTACTAACTCCATTGAGTCACGGGCTTTTGGCATTCATTTCCAGCAATACAACTTTAAGGAACCAAGAACCATCCAGGGATGGAGGACCACCCCCTGACCAAAATGCATATGGTGCAGCCCGTGGATCCAATACTGGCATTTCCAGTAATTCTTCACAAAACTTTCAACAAATGCCTAATATACTTAATTCTACCAGCATTTCTATAGATAATACGTCCCCAAGGAGCAATGTATCAGGAGTAGCACCTTCTTCCAGTTTTCAGGAATGGTTACAGAGTAAACCGAATTTCGAACTTCCTGAGCGGGTTTTAGTATCAACGGAAACCAATCAGACATATTCTGATACTTTAGAACAACTTCGGACTGTACTTCACAGGTACAAAAGTTTAAATTTGGACAGCATTTATTTGAGTGAGTGCCTTAAAAAGCATATTGTGCCTAAAGGTCTTAGGATATTTAAATATCCCAACAATGTTGTACCAGGAAGTGAATTTCATACTGACCTTTTGAGAGCCTTTGATAATTGTGGCTTGGAAATTGTTCAAGCTATTATTAAGAACAATCAGAAAGAAATTTGTAAATTGAATGAAGCTATAGAGACATACAATAATAGGATTTTTAATGATTGAATGTTCACAGTTGAAAACGAAAAGAAAAGATATTATGATATTAGGGTACAGCTAGATAGAAAATGTCAAGACATACTTGCCAGAAAACACAAGAAATTAAATTGTGACATTAAGGAGTATCAGGAAGGTCAGCAATACCCTGCACCTCCACCTACCTGCACCACATACCTGAAAGATGGTAACAGATTTTCTGCTTCTAATTTCGGTAATTTGAAGGCAACCATGGAAGTGGGGATGGGGGTGAGATGGAGGGTAGAGATGTGGATAGTCACAAACGTCTTCCTAGGTATTCGGATAGGATTCATAATCAACAAAACAACAAAGGAAATAACCATTTTCACTGGGGATTTCATCCATAGAGAGAGGGAGGGGGTTACAACAATAACAGGAACAAGAACTGGTAGCCCCCACACCTGCCATGAATATACATCATAAAGGGGACAACTATGAAGTCATTAGTAGGTCCAGCTTTTACATTTTCAACTATAGTAATATAACAGTAACGGACACTTTTTTCAGCTTATTTACTTTTCAGCTTATTTACTAAGGGCTTTAAATATGTCCCCAAACGAACTAGCAATATAGCTAGGGTTATTATGGACTTTACATTTTTTATAAGGAAGCTCAATCTGGAGAATTTATATGGAGCGGATTCCAACAATGGGGATAGATCTGTACCCAGCAGGTCCAGTACTTTCAATCCTCCTATACATCCCCAGTTGAAAAATCTGGAATTAAGAATAGAGAAGCAAATTAGGGAGACATCAAGATATAAGAAATTTACACCAAACCTTGATTTACCCGAACATGACTTACTTATCCAACTCAGTAAAACTTCTAATGTTAGAGTTATGGAGCCAGACAAAGGGGGAGGTATAGTCCTTATGGATAAGATTGTGTATGAGGGTAAAATAAACTCCATTTTATATGATGAAACCCGTTATAGGCAAGTACCAATCAATGAGATCAGTATATGTTATAAAAAAATTGACATGGCTATTAAAGACCTGTTTGATCAAGGGGTTATAGATTATAACACCTACTTATATTTGGAGAACAAGAACCCGAGGATGCCTTCTATATTTGGAGTACCCAAAATACACAAGAACATCAAGAATCCCCCCCCCCCCAGGCCTATAGTAGCAGCTCAGGGATCCAAGATTTCACCCTTATTCAAGTTTCTGGACTGGAAATTAAAACAGCTATGGGGTAGAGACAGGTATCTAC
>NC_056735.1:279040840-279103340 GCF_019279795.1 Protopterus annectens | reverse complement strand
TTTTAAATATAAATATCTTTTCTTTTTTTGAACATCAGTCATAGCTGAATACTAAGCTAACTGCCCAAAAAGCCTATTTTAAGCCTAGCCAATATCCTGAGTTCAGAATCATTCCCTGTACCTTGTAAATATGGAGTAAATGAAATAAAAGCAAACACCCGGCACTCCGTATATAACAGAGGATTAAAAAAAAAATTAAGAGATCGATTCTTACAGTTACCAACTTTTCAATATGCAACCTATATGGCAAACCCTCCGGCTAATAAGGACAAATTATTCAAAATTTTTTGTAGCTGTAAATATTCTTCTAAATATATATAGTTATAATATATATAATTGTAATTATCATTCGGTTGTTTCTCATAGTTGTAGGATTGTTTATATTTTTAATGTTTGGGATAATTTTGTCAAGTTTATAATACTTACACATTTGTTAAATGAGTTGTTTGCTCCTTATTTATTTATTTTTTGCTTTATTTTAAAAAATAGAAAAGTATTTTGAAAAAAAAAGATAATTGCTTTTTTGTCCCTTAAATTGTGTTTGCCTCCACAGATAAAACTGGCGATATTTTCACACACACACACACACACACACACACACACACACACACACACACACACACACACACACACACAATCTCTACAGGCAAAATGGGGGAATGTTAGTTCAGCTACAGTATACCTTTGGTATACTAGAAGAAGCCAGACTACCGAAATAAACCTCACAAGGTGACAGGAAGGATATACCACATTCCTCATCCAAAAATCTAAACTTGAGAATCTGTAACTGTGAAATGGCAATGCTATTTGCTGCATCACCATACTAATGATCCCTAATTTTAACACACATTCTGACTAGACCCCTGAAAACAGCCACTTGTGTACTAATCTGAGGTCTAAATAGGATGGAAAGTGAAAGAAATTATGAGAAGCGTATTACTGTTAGATACACTGCAACACCCATACCCACCTATACACAATGTATATTTGCCTACCTACATATATATATATATATATATATATATATATATATATATATATATATATATATACATACATACAGAGAGAGAGGTAAGAGTAAATCATAACAGCAATGCATTAGCTATAGTTTTAACACTGTTGAAGCTGGCATCATGATGAAAACTAGTTTGCTTTATAGAAACAGAATGAATGTTCTTCTGTTTGCGTTGTGCCTGCTATTGATGTGATTGTAACTGTTATCTATATATAATGTATTGCAGTTTTGTGTTGGGCGTGCATATTGAAATGTTGGTAACTGTAAGAATCGATCTCTTAATTTTTTTTTTTAATCCTCTGTTATATACGGAGTGCTGGGTGTTTGCTTTTATTTCATTTACTCCAGCAGTAAAATTGCATTGGCATGGGAATGTGGCATCACATTTGCTAGAGTTGTCCAAGGATCTGTCATTGCTGGATGAAAACGAGCCAGTTATTTACTACACTAAAATGATTGGAGCTCTGTTTGAGTTTTGACACATCATAGAACTGTTAACACTTTAATCAAAAATATTACAGATCTTTTATTTAAAACATACTTTAGTTAAAAAGATTTCTTTTAAAAATGGCAGTCAGGTTGTACTACCACACAACAAATTTCCTGTGCTAGAATGATGGTTAAAGTTTATATTATCCTTAAAATATGAAGACTTAGTGAAAAAAATAGATATCAAGAAAGAGAGGATGGAGGGTGAGAGGAAGAGACTATTGCCCCTTCCCAAAAATTTGTTTTCAGTCACCTCTAGTCTACATTTAATGGAAATAGACACTATTGTTTTAATAACTTGTTTGTTCGTTGCAACATCACTGAAACAATACAGAAACTAGATATAGCCTTATTTTTTAATAATTTATGTTGTGGCCTGCATCTAGCAAGGCAGTTTTTTCAGTTCTCCCAGGCCGTAATATAGAATACATGAAAATAAGTCCCCCTTTTTCTTTCATTCTCCTTCTGTCTCTTAATTCTTTTTCACAAAGTCTAATATAAAATTCACATTTCAAATACAGTTGATATAAACCCATTCTGCCCTTTTTCTCAGCAACAGAAGATGGTCATCATCATCCTCTTTCGGCTGCTCCCATTAGGGGTCGCCACAGCGGATCATCGGTTTCCATTTCTTCCTGTCCTCTGCATCTTGCTCTGTCACACCAACCACCTGCATGCCCTCTCTCACCATAGCCATAAACCTTATCTTAACCTTTCTCTTTTCCTCTTACCTGGCAGCTCCATCCTTAGCATCCTTTTCCCAATATACCCAGCATCCCCCCTCAGCACATGTCCAAACCAATGCAATCTCGCCTCTCTGGCTCTGTCTCCAAACTGTCCAACCTGAGCTGACCCTCTAATGTACTGATTCCTAATCCTGTCCATCCTAGTCACACCCAGTGCAAATCTTAACATCTTTAACTCTGCCACATCCAGCTCTGACTCCTGCCTTTTTGTCAATGCCACCTTCTGTAACCCATATAACATAGCTGGTCTCACTACCCTCGTGTGGACCTTCCCTTTCACTCTTACTGGTACTCGTCTGTCACAAATCCCTCCTGACACTCTTCCCCACCCATTCCACCCTGCCTATACTCTCTTCTTCACATCTCTTCCACACTCACCATTACTCTGAACTGTTGACACCAAGTACTTGAACTCATACACCTTTACCAACTCTACTCCCTGCATCCTTATCATTCCTCTATCCTCCCTCTCATTTATACACATATATTCTGTCTTAGCTCTGCTGACCTTCATTCTTCTCCTCTCTAGAGCATATCTCCACCTCTCCAGGGTCTCCTCAACCTCGTCCCTACTCTCACTACAGATCACAATGTCATCTGCAAACATCATAGTCCATGAGGGCCTCCTGTCTGATCTCATCTGTCAACCTGTCCATCATCACTGCAAATAAGAAAGGGCTCAGAGCTGATCCTTGATGTAATCCCACATCCACCTTAAACATATCTATCACTCCCACCACAGTCCTCACCACTGTCACACCACCCTTGTACATATCCTGTACCACTCTTACATACTTCTCTGCCACTCCCGACTTCCTCATACAATACTAGAACTCCTCTCTAGACACCCTGTCATATGCTTTCTCTAAGTCCACAAAGACACAATGCAACTCCTTCTGACCTTCTCTGTATTTCTCCAACAACACTCTCAGAGCAAACATTGCATGTGTAGTGCTCTTTCCTGGCATGAAACCATACTGCTGATCGCTAATCATCACCACCCTTCTTAACCTAGCTTCCACTACTCTTTCCCATAACTTCAAGCTGTGACTGATCAATTTTATCTCTCTGTAGTTACTGCAGCTCTGCACATCACCCTTATTCTTAAAGATAGGTATCAAAACACTTTTTCTCCACTCCTCAGGCATCCTCTGACTTTCCAGAATTTCATTAAACAAACTGGTTAAAAATTCCACTGCCATTTCTCCTAAGCACCTCCATGCTTCCACTTGTATGTCATCTGGGCCAACAGCCTTTCCATTCTTCATCCTCTTCATAGCTGTCCTTACTTCCTCCTTGCTAATCTGTTTCACTTCCTGATTCACTATCCCCACATCATCCAACCTTCTCTCGCGCTCATTCTCTTCATTCATCAGCCCCTCAAAGTACTCTTTCCATCTACTCAACACGCTCTCCTCACTTCTGAGTACATTTCCCTCACTATCCTTTATCACCCTTACCTGCTGCACATCTTTCTGAGCTCTGTCCCTCTGTCTAGCCAATCGGTACAGGTCCTTTTCTCCCTCTTTAGTGTCCAATCTCTCATACAACTCTCCATATGCCTTATCCTTAGCCACCTCTCTCTTTGCCATGCGCCTCATCTCCTATACTCGTGCCTGCTTTCTTCATCTCTTTGACAATCCCACTTCTTCTTCACCAGCCTCTTCCTCTGTATACTCTCCTGTACTTCCTCATTCTACCACCAGGTCTCCTTGTCCTCCTTGTCCTCCTTCGTCTGTCCAGTTGTCACATTAAGCACCTTTCTATCAGTCTCCCTTACTAGCTCTGCTGTAGTTACCCAGCTGTTCGGTAACTCTTCACTGCCTCCCAGTGTCTGTCTTAACTCTTCCCTGAACTCCACCTCACAATCACCCTTTTTTAACTTCCACCATTTAATCCTTGGCACTGCTTTCGCACTCCTCCTCCTCTTCTTGATCACCAACGTCATCCTACAGACCATCTAGCAACAGAAGATGGTGATGATAGGAATTGTGTTTACATTGTTAAGAAATTACTAGAAGCTTACATAAGATTTGCCCTTTTTCATAAAGACATTCCAGTGTGTTGAACTATTGTCTCTTTATCTAAACTTTTTCATGAAGACATTGTAGATAGTGGGATTATAGTCTCACTATCTAAACTAAACTTGCATGCATTAATTATTACGAAATAAGCCAAGCCCATTTTTGATTTATTTTGCTCTTTAAATTTATTTATATACATTTATTACTGTCGGGTCCAATTCTAAAAAAAAAATAATTAAAAGAAAGTGGACAAGAACAGAAGCGAGGAAAGGGGGAGAGGAAGAAGGAAAATAGCGAAAGAATAAAAAATTGGGAAACATATTAGTATTGTGATTGATATTTCTGGACCTTTCCATAAATACTAGGAACTATACCATTCATACCAAAATACATTGTCACTTCGGTTAACTTCTGAAAGATTAAACTCTTACTATAGATGTGGAGTACATGCTGGTGTGTTTTATATTCTTTCCTTATGTTCAAATGATAGCAAAATGCATTTTCTTTTAATTTTCTGCAATTTAACACATCATTTATATTCAGTATTTAACAAATTACAGTAAAATACATGAATATATAAAATACACAGTGTGGTACCCCCCAGAAAATCTAGATGTGAAATTGGACAAACTGTACAGGATAGGGTTTAAAAATAAAGATAATAGGGGTTAGCTGAGGCATGTAATATATACGTTGCATTAATTCACCACTAAGTACTGGATACTGAGGAATTCAACAGGCTCAGAATACAGAGAAAATACAAGGATGTAACATTAGCAATGTATGTATGTCTTTCAGCTTATCCCGGTTAGGGGTCGCCACAGAGGAACTCTGATCCGATAATGATTGGCAGTTGATTTTCACGGTGCTAAGTTGCCAGCCCAATGCCCAACCTTCAAAGAAGGCACACCCATCCATGCCCTACCTGCATGTCTTTTAAGCATCACTTGACTGTGGGGAGGACATACAGACTCTACACAGAAGGCGCTCCAGCTAAGAATCAAACGGGAGAACCTCTTGCTGTGAGGCGACGACGCTAACCACTGCACAACCAACACCTGCTGATATAACATTATATAACTGCAGAAAAAGAGGCATGAACTATAGAACACAATATTCAGCAAAACTGTTAATTCATAAAGCAGAGCTTCAAACCTTGCTAAAACCATGTAGAAACATGGCAACTACTGCAGATGAACAGGGAGCTCAGAGGAAAAGAACATTTAATTGAAGAGTACCAGGGTTTAAAACTGTCCCATTTCACAAAATAAACAAAAATTAGAAGTCTGTCAGATGCTTCTTAAGATGAAAACACATGCCCATGTTCTAAAAAATTAGAAATGAAGCCAACAAAATGAAGATCAGGGATAAAAGAACAGTGGAGAGCCACATGGAAGCAAAGTGGTCAAAATGAGCCCAGAAGTAAGTGAAGACGTACTGAGGCTCTGCAAAGAGGGTTAGTAAGGAAGAGGAAGAATGAGATTCTCTTAGAAAGTAAGAATGCAAGTATCTGCATTCTCCAGATTGCTACAGGGGTGGAGGAGGCAGCAGTAGTAGAACAAGGCAGAACAGAAGTGACACAGTTAAGTAGGCAAAACAGAGGCGGCTATGAATAGTGAGCAGTTTAACTTAAGTAAAACACAACTATTAAAGCAAGAGCACAACCATCAGAGAAACTACACAAATGAAGGGTAAGATCAACAGGTTGAAGAGGAATATAGCATTATTACACTGAAAATATGGAGATGACATTTCAATTAAGGAATAGCAAAGAATACCCATAATAAGATAATGTAACTTTGAAATAGGGGGCATAAGCTGACCACAGCAAGTAAGGGAGTGGACATTAAGGTTGCAAAAAACAAAAGTGCTTATGAAAGACAGTGAAGGAATACAAAACAGCATAAAGTGAAATAGAGATCACAGTAGCGCATGTAGACTGCTACTTGCACCAAATGATCAAACCTTAAAATAAGTGTTCAGGTATGTTATACTTATTTTAATTTAATTCTGATTATTTCTGTGTATTTTTCCCCTTTTAGCAGTACTGCTCATCTTCTGTGTCTTTAGCAGCACTATAACAGGGAATGCTGCACCAGGTTCAAATTTATTAATTAAATGGAGCATGCAAATGTTTTTGTGTAACAGGAGATACTGCACAGCAGTGTGAGTAGGGAGATTAATGAATAGGGAGGGGAGAAGCCTGAGACGCAGAAGGGTGACAGCATGGAGCAAAAGATCAACTGAACTAGTGAAAAAGGCTGAGAGCAGCAAGCTGAAAGTCCTAAACTCTGAGCACTAAACATTCAGACGCGTTACTGCCGATACCTATAATCTTATATTTTATTTTAATTTGTCATTTTAAATGTTCATCATATTGATCACTGCTGCAGTAGTCTTAGCTATATGATTTAAATCCTACATAGATTATGACAGCCAGCCATCTAACAAAGCTTCAGGGCATCTTTCACACACCTTCAGCTGACTAAAAAAAGCAGATGTCCTTCAAGAATGCAACTGCAGTCATAACATATGGGTTGTCCTGCCTCAGGCAGCCCTCGGTCGGCCGGATTCCAAAGTCTGGGTCCGACGTCGGCTGATGTCGCATTTCTCTCCGACGTCAGAGTGGCTGGAGTATATAAACATCAGCTGACGCCATCTTCTTCAGTCTTTCTTGCCGCGTGGTGCCCGAAGCAGAAGCAGTTCGCAAGTGCCGGTCGGTCAGCTCCTGTATTCTTCATAACCGAAGTCATCAAAAAAGCTAAGTACCTCGTTGGGGATCTTTTCTTGCCTCAACCGATGTCAGAAATTTGATTATACAATGCTGTCGGAACAACCGACAACGCAGACTCCTAAGAAACGAAAAGACCGGGACCGACATCCTCGGCCCGCGTCTTCCACCGACACCATGCCAAAACTAACCGCGAGTGCCCCGGTTCCCTCTGAGGCGGTTA
The DNA here is from genome assembly GCF_019279795.1 of Protopterus annectens. Classification (NCBI taxonomy): domain Eukaryota; kingdom Metazoa; phylum Chordata; order Ceratodontiformes; family Protopteridae; genus Protopterus; species Protopterus annectens. Next base: position 279,096,112 of record NC_056735.1, on the reverse strand, counting down.
TTCCTCCGCTCCGAACCAAAGACACCGCATTACCGATACCTCCGATACCGCGGAGGCCTCCGACGCCAGTTATTGATTTTCCTCCGGATACCGAAACCGAGAAAATGCCCGAGACCATTGCTGTTGATAAGGTCACCCCTGCACGTGGAGCGGCTAGGCCTCCTATGTCCATGTCTATCAAGGCCTACACACGTGCCAAGGCAGCCAGCAAGTCCAAGCATCTTACTGCTAAAACCTTACCTCAGCCTACTCCTGAAACTCAAATCATGTCCATGGCCGCAGATTTAATTTCCCTGATCAGAGGTTCCCAGGCCCATCCTGAGAGAGGATCCCAGCCTCCTCCTGATAAGAGGCCCAGGGTTGAACCCTCTGACCCTCTGCCTTCAGATGAAGATTCTGAGGACTCTGTTCACTCCAAGCCAGGAAGAGCCCTTCCAGACCTATGAGGATTCAGATGCAGAGGACTCCATTCCCTCGGCCTCTCCTCCTGAGGATATTTCTTTTGGGGAAGTTCTGCATTCCATGGGGGAGCATTTTAAGTGGCAAGGCCAGGAATTTTCTGATTCCAGAAAGCGCCTTCGAACCTTCCTCAAAAAGCCTCAACACAGACCCTTAGCTATACCTCCTGTGCTTGATGTTTTGGATGACTTCTACTCTGACTCCAGTGTTACCCCTGATACTCTTCCTCCTGCTCCTGTCAAGCCTGACAGATACTATAGGGTCCCAGAAACCCATTCTCATTTATTTAGGGCCCATGCTGTTGATTTAGAAACAATTTCCCAGGGGCCTAAAGGGGTTTCAGCTACCACCTCCAAAAATCCTTTGCCTTCCGACAGGGAAGCAAGGTCCTTAGAGAGATGGGGGAAGAAGGTCTACACCTCTACTACTTTATCTATGAGAGCTCTCAATTGTCTCTTTCACATGTTTCAATATCAGGATTTCCTGTTAGATGATTTACAGAAAAGATTGGCCTCTCCTGAACCTTTAGATAGGAAGCCTTTGCAGGAGGCTGTGCATAACTCTCAGCAGGTTAGCAATCATTTTTTACAGTGTGGATATGATGCATTGGAGGCTTCATGTAGGGCAGCTATGACAGGGGCGGTCATTCGTAGACATGCATGGCTAAAAGAACAACCTTTACCAGATCATGTTAAGGCAAAATTTCTTGATGCACCCTTGGAAAGGAACAAGCTTTTTGGTGCTAATGCTAAAGATGTGTTAAAGTCCATTGAGGAAAAAGCCAAGTCAGTTCAGACAGTCAAAGATTTCCTCCAGGTTCAGCCGCCCAGATTCAGCAGGAACTAGCCTTCTAAAAACTGGTCCTTTCCTAATCCTGAAAGATTTAAAAGGGACAAAAACAGGCGTGCCCGAGGAAGAGGGCAATACAGAGGATCCTACAGGGGACGACAATGGCAACCAGCAAACCAAAGAAGTGACACAGGGGTTTCTCCTGCCCCGCAGGGACAATCTCAATAACTTTCCTCTACTTCCGCTGACCAAGGAGCAAACAGAAGCTCCTTTGGGTGGAACGTTATCTCTGTTTTCAAAAAATTGGCACAAACTGACAAAAGACAAATGGATTTTGGACATTATAGACCACGGTTACAGGTTCCACTTTCATACCTTGCCAAGAAAGCAAGGCATGCCAAACCTTCCACAAAATCAGAGGGCAGTGGCTATCAAGCAAATTTTTCTGCTTGCTCAGATCAAAACAATAGAAAAAGTTCCACAACAAGAACAAGGTCAGGGGTTTTATTCAAGACTGCTCCTTGTTCCAAGAAAAGAATCTCAATGGAGACCAATACTGGACTTGTCCGCTCTAAACACTTTTCTCATAGTACCAAAGTTCAAAATGCTGACTTTCCAGCAACTCCTTCCCATGCTGGGCAAGGGGTCTTGGCTGATTACTCTGGACCTCAAGGAGGCATACCTGCATGTCCCTATCAGACACAACTGCAGAAGATACCTCAGATTTCTTGCAGGGCCAGAGCACTATCAATTCTCAGCATTGCCATTTGGCTTATCTACTGCACCCAGAGTATTCACGAAATGCCTGGCATCAGTAATTGCTCATTGCAGGCTCCAGGGGATTCAAATCTACCCATACCTGGACGATTGCCTCATACAAGCGGACAACAAACTAACCTTGACAAAAAACTTGAATTATGTCAAACACTTGCTACAGGCTCTGGGATACACAGTCAACTTTCAAAAGTCAAGACTTCAGCCATCCCAGCAAATAACCTTCTTAGGAGCCAAACTAGACACAGCCTCTCAAATGGCTTACCTGACAGAAGACAAGCAAAAGAAGTTAACTCATTACTTTAAAAGTTTAGCAAAGCTCACCCAGATGACTGCAAGGAGTTTCCTACAGGCCCTGAGTTACATGGCATCCTGCATTCTCTTGGTCCCACTAGCAAGACTACACATGAGAAAGCTTCAATGGTACTTAAAAAGATTATGGTCTCAACACAGCAACAACCTAGAAGCAACTATCCCACTCATTCCATGTCTTCAAAAGGAATTTCTATGGTGGGCCACAGTAAGCCAGTCAAACACAGGCATGTCATTCAAAAAACCTCAGATAACACAGACAATGACCACAGACACCTCAGACCTTGGATGGGGGGCACACATGGAGGGCAGATGTATTCAAGGGCAATGGTCCCCAAAGGAAACACATCTGCATATCAACCAAAAAGAAATGCTAGCAGTAATGCATGCCATCGAGGCCTTTGGACAACAACTTCAACAAGGCCACCTACTAATACGGACAGACAACACCACTGTGATGTGGTACATAAGCAAGTAGGGGGGCAGTCATTCTTACCCCCTTTGCAGACTGACAATGAATCTTTGGGAAAAATCACTGGGTCTAAACATACAGCTACAATCCCAGTTTGTTCCAGGCAAAGACAATGTTCTGGCGGACAGTCTAAGCAGGAATTTCCTAGACCCCCACGAATGGAGGCTACATCCAGACATCTTTATACGACTCACCTCGACATGGGGCAGGCCGGACATGGACCTATTTGCCTCCCACCTCAATCATCACTTACAAAAGTTCTGCTCAAGGACATATCATCCACAAGCATGGAAAGTAGATGCCCTCTCATTCAACTGGAGTTCCCTAATAATTTATGCATTTCCACCCCTGCCACTGATGACCACAGTGTTATTAAAGATCAAGGCAGAGCAACCGAAGGGGATCCTAATAGCTCCAGACTGGCCAAGACAACACTGGTACCCCCTCTACGGAGCATATGTCACAACAAAACGTGGGCCCTTCCACAATGGCCCCAACTTTGGACTCAACACAACTTCAGGACTGTTCATCCCAACATCCAGACTCTACAGCTAACAGCTTGGGAAATCCCATAAATAACCTCAATTTACCTCTCTCCAAGGAAGTTCAGCGGATACTAACAGAAGACCGCAGACCATCCACCAGAAAGGCTTACTCAGCCAAATGGAAGAGATTCAGCATTTGGAATACCAACAAGGGTCATGATGCATCACTTTTGAGCATCCCACTCATTCTGGAATACTTGGCAGATATGTTACATAACGGACTCTCATACTCTTCCATAAAAATACATGCTTTAGCTATCTCAGCTAGATACAACACTGATCCACCTGTGTTTTCACATCCTTTGCTAAGGCAATTTCTTAGAGGAATCAAGAATATAAAGCCCCCAAGAAAGGCACCAGTACCAGCTTGGGACCTCAATTTTGTCCTAGAAAAATTGACTCTACCTCCCTTCGAGCCAGCAGCTTCTGTGGATTTACAATTTCTTTCCTGGAAGACAGCTTTCCTGCTGGCCATAACCTTAGCAAGAAGGGTTTCGGAATTACAGGCCTTAATGGCAATACCACCGTTCATAACTTTTCACAGAGACAGGGTCTCCCTACGAACCAACCCTACTTTTCTGCCAAAAGTGGTATCCAGGGTTTCTTTAAATCAAGCAATTCACCTGTCTACTTTCTTTCCCAATCCTGAGAACAAAGGGGAAAGACTGTTACATACCTTGGACATACACAGACAACTTCACTACTACCTAGACAGAACCAAGACCAGTAGGAAGTCTGATCAACTTTTTGTAGCTTACGCCCCTGGAGTACAAGGAAAAGCAATTTCCAAACAGACAATTTCAAAATGGATTGGACATTGCATCAGATTCTGTTATTCCTTCCATGGAAAGAGTGTGCCAGCCAATGTCAGACCACACTCCACCAGAGCTACAGCCACCTCTACATCTTTTTTAAGAGGGGTGCCTACAAAGGACATTCTAGAAGCTGCTACATGGAGCTCCATGCATACATTTTCCAAACACTACAACCTCCCTTTATATTCCAGATCCAGAGCAGGCTTTGCTTCGGCAGTCCTGCAGGGATTGATAGCTACACCATCCTTTTCCTAGAGCATACCACCTCCCCCAGCTAAGCTATGGTATTCAACCCATATGTTATGACTGCAGTTGCATTCTTGAAGGACATAGTACAGTTTTGTACCTACCATAAATGTAGATGTCCGATAGATATGCAACTGCAGTCGGGTTTTCCCTCCCTCCTTCCCCTCTATGCCTTGGGTCCACTCCTCTCCCTATTATCCTTAGCTGGGGATATCCGTTATGGTGTATCTGTTTATTGCTTATTTATTGTCTGGAAACCTATTTTTGTCTTCCAATTTGATTACAGCCTTCATTGGAGGGCACCTGGCATCTGGGGCAAGAAACACTGAAGAAGATGGTGTCGGCTGATGCTTATATACTCCAGCCGCTCTGACGTCGGAGAGAAATGCGACATCAGCCGACGTCGGACCCAGACTTTGGAATCCGGCCGACCGAGGGCTGCCTGAGGCAGGACAACCCATATGTTATGACTGCAGTTGCATATCTATCGGACATCTACATTTATGGTAGGTACAAAACTGTACTTTTTGGGTGCAAAGGCCTTCAGAAATTTCCTTCCATCAAAGAGTACATTCCTCTGAGACTTTTGAGGATTGACAGTCAGCTAGTGCTGTTCCTTTGCTGGGCAAATAAGTTCCTTTTGGGGGAAAAACTTCTACTTTATAGAAATTTATTTTATTGTACTTTTCTGTTTATGAAAGTTATTTTTAAGTTAGGAGTATATGTTTACATGGACTGTCACAAGACGTGTACTTTTAAACAGGAGTGCTATTTTTTTCCTGTCAGTTTAAACATTGTTTAAACTAATTGAAAATATTTTTTTTCTGGAGAAACTGCGTTTATTTTACTTTTTAGGACTGACAAATTGTTTTAAAGTGCTTTTTACTGTTTTTTTATTTTTTGGGGGGACTTTTGACTATACATTTTACTAGTTTTAAAGCTTGTTTTCCCCAGAAAAGAGGCACCATTTTGGCTTGACCATGGAGCAAACTACAGGTCTAATGGTTGGCCTCCTCCTAGCCACAAAAAGAAAGTTAAGCAAAGAGTGTTTTGCTAACGTAGCAGACTTGCAATTTGCCTCAGACACTGATGGCTCAGGGTTTAATTCAGGCCATTAATCCTTATTATAAAGTATTCTGGTAAAAGAAGAGACTCAAGAATCTCAAATCTGTACAGGAAGATGAATGGACAGATGCAGGGTTTTCTCCTCAAATTTCTGATAAAGAGGAGAAGTCAGTTTTTAGTTCTCCCTGTTGAAGTTTCTCTTTCTCTGAGACTATTTCCAGAATGTGCTAGTGTTTTAAGTGGGAGAACACTGAGGTTACTCACTCCCTCAGAAAGTACTATACACTGTTAAGAGAAGGAATTTCAAGAACCTTCACCTATTCCCCCAGTTCTGTCAGCTTTGTAGAGTTTGTGTGTGTGTGTGTGTGTGTGTGTGTGTGTGTGTGTGTGTGTGTGTGTGTGTGTGTGTGTGTGTGTGTGTGTTTGCACCTGTGCCTGTATCTGTGTTTGTTTTACTGCCTACAATTTTCCTGATAGGCAGTCTGTTGGTGGTATCATCATAAGGGTAAGAAGGTCGGGTTAGACATACATTACAGAGGAAAATGAACACACGTGAAGGCAATCAATCTGTTTAAAAAATGGAAGAGGGGAACAACCCTCGCTTCCTCCTTTATTATAAAGCACGTGGTCATGTGACCTCTCTTGACCTCTCCTCACCAACGACATCAGTGTAAGAGCACACATACGATCATTCACTCTTTTTTTTTATCAGCCAACACCTCCACTTGCTCTTATGCTGTATACCAATACATTTTAAGAACATATGTTTGGATAACTTTTCCTTCATATTCCAAATACATAATACATGAACTTTTCAATCTTCGATTTCTAGCAGGTTTAGTAAAGATATCTGCAACCATGTCCATTATTGGGCAATATTCATTGCTTATTTTGTCATAATTAACTGCTAACCTGACAAAAGGATACTTAATGTCAACATGTTTACATCTTTGTCGGCTTACTGGATTCTTCGACAAAGCGATTGCTCCTTGATTGCCCTCAGATATTGTTACTGGCACATACTTGCACTTTCCATCCATTCCACTCAACAGCTGCACAAGGTACAAATTCTCTTGTGTTGTTGCTGCCAATGCCATGTAATCTGCTTCACAAGTAGATCAAGCTACCATTTGTTGCTTTTTTGATTTCCATGAAATAGTAGGCCCGTCTCTGTTGAGGCTAAAGCAATAACCTGTTGTACTACGTCTGTCGTTTTGATCTGTTGCCCAGTCTGCATAACTGTATGCTACAAGCTGAAGTTTCCCTTCACTTTTCTTGTAACACAGCTCTGTCCAACATACCTTTTAAGTATATTAACACGTTTGGCTAGCATTAAATGAGATTCACTCGGTTGTGACAAAATATTGTGAATGTTTACTTACAATCCAGCTAAGATCAGGTCTCGTGCTTGTCATAACATGTATCAAACTACCCACAAGCTCACAATATTTTCTTGGATCTGTAGATTCACTGTCACATTCAAAGTTTGTTTTTTTATTCGGAAGGGGTACTTCATACTTTAGAATTAGACATACCAAATTTCTCAAGAATTTTTATGATGTACCTCTTTTGGTTCATCTTTATTTCACCACTGTTCTGGGTAAAGTCAATGCCTAGAAAATGTCTTGGCTTTCTCAAATTTTTCATTTTAAATTTAGCTTTGAGCATTTCCTTTACATCATTTAGTGATTCATTGTCACTAGCTGCTATAATGATATCATCAACCCATATAATTAGGACTGTTTTCTCATTTTCAGCTTGTCTAGTGTATACACAGTGGTCTACAGGATTTTGGATAAAACTATTTTCACAAAGATAATCGTGCAACATTTTGTTCCAGTTACACCCTGATTGTTTCAATCCATATAATGACTTATTCAGTTTACAAACCAATTTTTCATCATTTGATTTCTTTTCAAAACCTTCAGGTTGCTCCATACACACCTCACAGTCAATAGGAGCATGTAAATAAGCCATTTTACATCCATCTGGTGCAATTCTAAATCCTAATGAGCTGCCATCTGCATTAGACTGCATACAGATGTCATACTCACAGCTGGTGCAAATGTTTCATTATAAACTATAGCAGCGACTTGACTGTAGCCTTTAGCTACATATCTAGCTTTGTAAGTCTCAGTATTATCTGCATTGTCTTTTACAGTGAAAACTTATCTACCCCCCCACTGCATTTTTATCTTCCGGTAGTGTGGTGAGTGTAAATGTGTTGTTTTCTTTTAAAGACTTAAGTTCCTCCTTCATGGCTTTGACCCACTTTTCTGAGTTAGACGAAGTCATGGCTTCCTTAAAGCTCTGCGGTGTGTTGCATATTAATCGGTAACAATAGTCAACATTAACTGTCACATAATCATCGTTTTCATCTTTACTCTCATAGTCCTTCAAGTATGCAGGTGGTTTTCTCTCTCTCTCTTAGAGTAGTGTGTGTATCCTGCCTTTCCTCTTCTTGTCTTCTTTTTGTGTCTCTTTCATTCATTATAGATTCAGTGTGATTCACTTGTATTTCTTTTGTAATTTTACTATCAGCTTTTGATTCTGACTTAACATGCACACTACTTCTGGTATTAAGATCTTCATCCATCACTTCTGGGTCTGTCTGAATCTGGCATTCAGCTACATTCTTAGTAAAGAACTTGACTAACCTGTGTCTAAGGACCCTTCCTGTGTCAGGATAATAGACTAGATATGATGGGCTGTTTATCATATCCGACAAAGATCCCCTTATCACATCTTGGGTCTAACTTCTTTTTATCTTGTCTGTATGCATAAAGTACAGTTGTGTACACTTACCATAAATGTAGATGTTCGAGTGTATTCACTGTTGCAGTTGTTACATTTGGGTTATCTGCTTGCAGTAGCCCTCAGTTGGCCTGATTAACAAAGTCTTGGGTCCTGCGTCAGTTGCTGTCCCTTCTTCCATGACGTCAGGTCGACAGGGATATAAAACATGCAGCTGACACCATTACATCAGTTTTTCTTGCCCCAGATGTCAGGTGCCCCCCTAATGGGAAGCAATTAAATCTATAATACAAGGATATACCTCCAACAAAAAAGCAAATGCACCAAAAAGATTTTTGAGCATAGTAAGTGAGAGTAGAGGTATAGCCAAAAGAAGAAAGGGGGCTGGAGGGAGGGGAACCAGGACTGCAACAGGGAATACACTCTAACATCTACATTTATGGTAAGTGTACACTACTGTACTATGTTCTTCATGTTTCACTGTTGCAGTCATTACATTTGGGTAGATTCCCAAAGCTAAGGTTGGGAGGAGGAATTTAAATAGAATTAGGACCAGCTATAAGGCCCTGCAAGACTGCAGTGACAAAACCAGCTCTGGATTTAGAGAAAATTGAAAAATGATAATGCTTGGTGAAAGTATGTACAGATCTCCAGGTAGCAGCTTGTAGGATGTCCGTTGTAGGGACGCCCCTGAGAAAGGCTGTAGAAGTAGATGCAGCCCTGGTTGAATGGGGTCTGATGCCCTGTGGGATACATTTTCCATGGTGCTTATAGCAGAAATGAATGCAGTGGCCTATCCATTTTGAAATGGTTCGCTTTGAAATACCTTTCCCCTCTGTCCTTGCAGCAAATGCCACCAGCAGTTGTTCAGATTTCCTTTGAGGTTTAGTCCTGCCCAAGTAGAATCTAAGTTGTCTGTGCACATCTAAGGAGTGCAGTATCCATTCCCCTTTGTTCTGTGGGTTAGGAAAGAAGGTAGGCAAATGAATTGACTGATTGAGCCAAACTGGTGGATACCACCTTGGGCATGAAGAAGGGATTGGTTCTGAGGGACACCCTGTCCGCATGAAAGATGATGAAAGGCTCCACTGCCATAAGGGCCTGTAACTCAGATACCCTTCTTGCAGAAGCGATTGCTAAAAGGAAAGCTGTTTTCCAGGAAAGGAATTTTAAATCTGCAGTAGCAGCTGGCTCAAAAGGTGGAAGAGTGAGTTTCTCCAAGAAAAAGTTAAGGTCCCAGGCTGGAGTTGGAGCTCTCCTTGGTGGCCTTAAATTTTTGGCCCCTCTGAGGAACTGCTTGAGCAGTGGGTGAGAGAAGAGGGGAGGCTCTGTTCTATAATGAGCTGAAATGTCTGAGTCATGAATTTTGATGGAGGAAAAGGACAAGACCTTATGAAGCATCTCAGTCAAATATTGTAGAATCTGAGGTAAATTGGGCACTGCTGCGCTCATCCCTTGAGATTGGTTCCAGGTACAAAATCTTTTCCATTTTGTAGCATAAGATTTTCTAGTACTAGGCCTCCTAGCCTATAAAATGATAACCTTCACTGATTTATTGAGTGGTGGTAAAGGAGAGATTAGGTAATTAGCCATGCTGCTAGGTTCAGGGTTTGCAGTTGAGGGTGCAGAATCTGATTCTCCTGCGGAGACAACAGGGAAGGAGTCTGAGGCAGGTGCCATAGAGCCAAGCATGACACACTGCACAGGATGGGGTACCAGTGTTGGCGTGGCGAATCTGGTGCAATTAAAATCATCCTTGGCTTGTCCTGTTTGATCTTTAGTAGTACCCTGGAGAGCAGAGGCAGAGGAGGAAAGGCATTAACTGATAGTTTTTTCCAGCTGAATGATAGAGCATCCACTTTCCAAGCTAGTTTGTGGGGAATCATTGTGCAAAATATGTCCAATTGATGGTTCTAGGGGGAGGCAAACAGGTCTATATCTAGGTTCCCCCATTTGCTTGTCAACATGTTGAAAATCCTTGGTTCCAATTTCCACTCGTGTGGGTCCATGAGGTTTCTGCTTAGTCCATCTGCCAGTGTATTTAGTTTTCCTGGCAGGAATTGAGCTTGTAGATTCACTTGGTAGCTTAAGGCTGTGTTCCACAATGCCATGGCTAATATGCACAGGGGGTAAGAGTATGTACCCCCCTGCTTGTTTATGTACCACATGACTGTGGTGTTGTCTGTGTTTACCATTAGTTGTCCTGGAAGAATGCAGTCCTTGAAGACTGTCAGAGCATTCTGCACAGCTAACATTTCCTTTTGATTTATGTGTAGGTGCATTTGACTTGGTCCATTTGTCCTGAATGCACTTTCCTGCCAGGCGAGCCCCCATGCATAATCTGATGCCTCTGTTCTTAAGGTTTGGGTGGCAGGGGGTAGTGTGAATGGTAGTCCCTTATTTTGGTGGCAGGCCTCCGCCCACCAAAGGAACTCTAGGCATAGGCAAGGTATGATAGGAATCATAGCTTCTAGATCCTATGAATGTTGACACCATAGGCTTTTGAGATACCATTGCAGTTTCCTCATATGCAGCCTTGCATATGGAATTGGAAGAATGCAGGAGGCCATGAACCACAAGGCTTGCAGTATTTGCCTTGCAGATAACTGGGTTTTTGTGGCCACTTGTTTGAAGTAGGTTGTCAAATGAGTCCGTTTCTCTGGAGTGGTGAGGAAAGCCATCTGAGAAGTTGTATTCAAGCTTGCTCCCAGGAATATAATTTGTTGACAGGGTACCAGGTGTGATTTATTTTCGTTTATGGTGTACCCCAGACAAGTCAGTACCCTTTGAACAAAGGCCAGATGATTCAAAAGTATGTCCTGGCTTTCTGCCTGAATTAGTCAATCATCCAGGTATGGGTATATTTGAGTATTTCTTTGCCTACAGAATGCAATGACTGGAGGTAGGCACTTTGTGAATACCCTGGGCGCAGTAGATAAGCCAAAGGGCAGTGCAGAGAATTGATAGTGCATGTAGCCTGCTTTGTAGCCTGCTTTGAAGTGTAGGTATCTTCTGCAAGACTCCCTGATAGGGATGTGCAGATATGCTTCTTTTAAGTCTAGTGTTGCCAACCATGCACCTTTGCCTAGCATAGGAAGCAGCTGGTGAAGAGTCAGCATCTTGAATTTTGGAATCACCAGAAAGGTATTTAGAGTAGAAAGGTCCAGGATAGGATGCCATGAATTCTCTTTTCTGGGTACCAGAAAAAGTCTTGAATAGAAACATTGTCCCTTTTCCTCTTCTGGTACCAGTTGAAAACCCCCCATGCTTGAGAGAGAGTACTTGATTTTGGGCCTCTGCCCACTAATTTGAGGGTAGACCTGGCTACCCACTCGGTGTTGGTAAGGTGTGAAAGTGAAATCTATATCCTTGGGACACTATATTTAAAACCCATTTGTCCTGGGTAATGAGTTCCCAGTTTCTGGCCCGCAGACCAATCTTTCTGCCCAAAGAAGCATTCAGTTGGTAAATGCTTGGAAGTTTTAAAAGCAAGTTATTGAGACAGTCTTCCATAGGAGGGAGTCTTACTACTCCCTGATTTGGGTGCGGAAACCCCCCACTGCTTAGTCTTGTGTGTCCCCTGGGACTGAAACCTGGGGTTTCTGCTGTGTCAGGGTTTGGCTTGAGAAGACCTGGAAGGGGCTGGAAAGGACCAGTTCTTAGAGGGCCAGTGCCTACTAAATCTAGGAGGCTGAACTTGTAAGAAATCTTTAACAGTTTGCATAGATTTAGCTTTATCTTCCATCTTTTTAAGAACTTCCTCAGCCTTGTTGCCAAACAGACGGTCCTGATTTAAGGGAGCATTCAACAATTTAGCTTTAACATGATCAGGCAAAGATTGCTCCTTAAGCCAAGCATGCCTTCTGAGACAGAGTAACAGCAGCCCTGCAAGAGGCCTCTAATGAATCAAATCCAGATTGCAAAGTATGTTTTCCAACCTGTTCAGCAAAATGCATTAAATCCTTGTAATTCTTTATTTTCCACACAGTCAGGAATCAACATCATTTTCTGTTTAAGCAATCCATTAACATGTTGCTGATACTTTAACATATGAAACTGGCAGTTTAAAGCCCTAATGGTCAAGGTTGCAGAAGTGTAAACCTTCTTACCCCATCTATCCAGCGCCCTGGAGTCTCTATCAGAAGGGGTAGAATTTTTAGCAGTAGAAGCCTTAATGCCCTTGGGTCTCTGTGAAATAGTCTCTGGATCCGCAATAGGATTTTTAAAAAGGAACTTGTGTGAATCAGGATCCCTGTAATATCTGTCAGGTTTTCTGGGAGCAGGAGACAAAGAATCAGGGGCCAAACTAGATTCTGAAAAAGCATCATCAACAATGTCTAGTACAGGAGGAATAGCTAAAGGCCTATACTGAGACAGGAGTAAGAAATCCCTAAGCCTCTTTTTTGAATCAGAAAAATCCTGGCTTTCCCAGTGGAAATGCTTCCTTAGAGTATGTAAGGTTTCACCAAAAGAAAAATCCTCTGGATGGGGAAGCAGAGGCAATAGAATCCTCTGCATCAGAATCCTCATAAGTAGATAAGGGCAAATCCAAATCATCAGAATCAGGAAAATCAGAATCCTGGTCAGAAGATTCATAAACAACTTCCGTCCTAGATCTCTTAGAAGGGGGAGGTTGACTTATAAGATCTTCAGCCATTCTTATCATTTGTTTTTTAGGCATAGAGGCCTGAGCATGCGGCCTGGCATGGTTCGAGATTTAGGCCTAAATGAAGAAGGAGGCGTTAGTTTAATATGCAAGTCCATAGGCCTGAATACACCCTCAGAAGCCGGTGCCTGCACAGCGGCTCCGGACCGATCCAAGGTAGAGACATCCGCAGGTTCCATAGTTGAAGCATCTCGTGGCATACTGGACTCCGAATGGGTCTCAGTAGAGGCCTACGAATCAGAAGTAGTGGGTATCGGGCTGAGAAAGTGTCTCACTGAGTACCGGTGAACTGGTGACTGGCTTAGAAGAGTCGTCAGCAGTTTTGGACCTCGGCGGCCTGTCTCAGTCTTTATCTTTGCATTTTTTCAAAATCCCAGTAGTCGGATGTCTAACCCAATGACATTTCTGGATAATTAAACCGAGAACCGAAATATTTAGAGGCAAAAATATACCGATGACGGATAGTGCACTGATTTACATAAAGCACAAAACCAACAGCAAGGTATGTCGTGGTCAGTGCCTGGGCAAGGAATACAGTACGAATGAAAATCTTTATGAAGGAATTGCTTTCCACAAGTAATGCAAATATTAACTTTTATTGACATCGGTAAGGAGCAAGAAAAAGTTTCCCAATGGGGTACTTAGCTTTAGTTGAAGACTTCGGTTCTGAAACTCGAAAATGAAAATTTCAGGAGTTGGCTGACCGGAACTTGTGAACTGCTTCGGGCACCGCACGGCAAGAAAGACTGATGTAATGATGTCGGCTGCATGTTTTATACCCCCGATAACCTGACATCATGGAAAAAGGGACAGCAACTGATGCAGGACCCATGACTTTGTTAATCAGGCCAACTGAGGGCTTCTGCAAGCAGATAACCCAAATGTAATGACTGCAACAGTGAAACACGAAGAACATCACACTGATCCAAATTCTCTCATCCTTGAAAGATCAGGTTTCTTCCCTGTTAGCATGAAGAATGAGGTCTGCCCCACACACCTGTTATAACATCTGTTGCAAATAAAAGCAGCAGTCATTACTGCATATGTCCACAACTCTTTAGGTAAGTCACTCTCTATCAACATACACCTTGCCATTTCGAACAGTGTTCTCCAATTTCTCTCTGCTGTCCCATTCTGATGGGGTGAATAAGGTGCGGATGTTTCGTGTCTTATAACATTTTTACTCAATAGTGACTGAAAGTCTTTCGACATGAACTCAGTGCCATTATCTGATCTGATACACTTTACCTTCCCATAAGGGGCTGAATCTGCAATAAACTTTTCAGTCGCCTTGACTGTATCACTCTTGGCTTCTAGAAAGTAGACAAATGTTGCACCCGAGTAGTCATCAGTAAATGCTAAAGTGTACTTAAAGCCATTTTTTGCTACTGGCTCAATTGGGGCTGCTGTATCAGTATGGACTAGTTCAAACACAACTTTTGCTCTTGCATCTGATTCTCTGTTTCTGCTCTGTACAAATTTCCCTAGCATACAGGTTTCACAATCTAGGTTAGGTCTCTCAACTTTACCTTTAATTTTCATTCCTTTTACCACTTTTTCTAATTTTGACACATCTTCGAAATTACAGTGACCAAGCATTTTATGCCATGCTTGAATGTCATAACAGCTCTGAGATGCATCATAATGTATCTCACTATCGTTTTCTTCATCATATGTGTCTAAATAATAGTCGATCACACTCAATTATGTCAAACCTGGTGCCGTTTTTATATGTGTCTAAATGTTGATCATACTCAATTATGTCAAACTGGTGCCATTTTTATATGTGTCTAAATAATAGTCTATCATACTCAATTATGTCAAACCAGGTGCCGTTCTTATAGATGAGTTGGTCCTGGCCTTGTTTAAAGTTGATTGAGGCCCCCTTGGATGTTGCTGCTTAGCAGAAAAAATGCTATGTGGATACATCAGGATATACAGCACCTGAGTCATTATCACCTTTGCTTTGCACCCCTCTGTGTTTAGCAGCCATACCTCTGCATTACCTCTCTTCTGTGTGGCCCCACAGGTTCTTGTTCCATCAGCTAATTCCACAATGTGTCCCTCCGGATGGAAAGTTGCATCAAAGTATTTAAACTTTTTCAGATTGTTAATGACGTGGCGCCAGTGTCCACCATTAATCCCTTCTGTTTTAATTCATGAATTTGATGCTGATTTATTCTGAAGACATATGTGTGATCATCCGCGTCAGTTGCTTGTTTCACATTGTCTTTCTTCTTTTGTCTACAGTCACTGTCCCTGTGGCTAGAGTTTTTACACAAACTACACCACTGTCTCTGGCCTTTATATTCTCTCCGGTATTCTCGTGCCTTGTGTCCCTTTTGGCCACAGTTATAGCATATAATCTCTGCTTTTATTCCTTCCCCAAGGCCACTTGCTTTCATCACATTATCATTACTTACATTGACATTAAATTTCTCAGTATGTTCCTAGCTTCTTAACCTTGTTTTGAACTCACCAAAGCTCCACTTATCATCATCTTGCGTGATGTGGACTGCAAATGGTTTAAAAGTTTCCGGCAACCCTTTCAGAATCATCGCAATTAGTAATCCATCACTGAGCTTCTCCCCAGCATTTCTAAGTGCCGTAATGACCTTCTTAGCCCTAATAATATTGCCTGTGACACTTTCACTGGTGGCCTTCTGGAGGCTTGTTAATTCGGTGTATAGGCTAATTACCACATGGCTTCCATTTCCCGGCATAATGGTCTCTCAGGATCTGAAGCACTTCTCTACCATCGTCTGCGGCTTCTCTCATGATGAGGGATGAACTTTTGTCATCTAAGAACTGTATTAGTTCTGCATATGCCTCCTCATTTTTCTTAGCATCGTCGTCGCCTTCCTCCTTATTCTCGTCGTTCTCTGTGTCCTGCTGCACATTTCACAAAATGGCGTCTTTCAGCCCTAGCAAGTGCAGGTGTCCCAGAAACTTTGTCTCCCACAACTCGTAATTCTTCTCATCTCCGTTGAAACATAGTCTATGCCATCGGCTTACTACTTCCCACCTGGGCCCATAACCTGTTGGTGGTATCATCTTAAGGGTAAGAAAGTCGAGTTAGACATACATTACAGAGGAAAATAAACACACCTGAAGGCAATCAATCTGGTTAAAAACAGAAGAGGGGAACAACCCTCGCTTCCTCCTTTATTATAAAGCACATGGTCATGTGACTTCTCTTGACCTCTCCACATCAATGATGTCAGTGTAAGAGCATACATATGATCATTCACTCTCTTTTATTATCAGCCAACACAGTCCGCTACCCCTAAAAAGGCAGATGGGATGTATAAATTTCCAGAGTATTTTAAGTTTTTGTACCATCTTCTCAAACCTGATCCAGCAACTAAAGCCTTAGTTAATTCTGCTGCTGCTAAACATTTAGTTAATTCCAATCCTACTCTTTCTGATTAGGATGAAAAGCTTATTGATCTCTATGGGAAAAAAGGTATGCGTTTGATTTTTCAGAATTTTGAATTGTCAGGCTCAAAAGTTATAAAATTTGTTCCGACTAATAAGGATATTTTGTCTGCAGTTTCTTCTTGCGTGGATACATCTGCTTTAAATAATTTAGTTGTTCAAGTCACTACTCATTGTTTGCAGTGTATGTATGACTCAGATGTCCTTCCATTTCACTTTTGTAGTATTCATAACAATACAGATCCTCTGCCAAAAGCGGCCTGATGTCTGGGCAGTATAACAAAGCATTAGGATGCTTTAAGGTACGCAGTATATCACTCATATGCTCCTTGCATAGTGTAGGGCATAAAGGTGACATCCGGATGCATCATCCCCAGAACTTCTTTTCCACCAGTCTGAAAACCATCTCTTGATCTTCTGTCTGAATGCCCATTCCATTGCTGGTTTGTCAAGCTATTGCAGATAACTGCCTCATTGTGGTTTTGTTATATCTTATCTTTCTTTTCATTTTTTTTTTTTTTGTTTGTGGGGTTCCATGTCACTCAAGAAAGGTAAATGCCAGTGTGGGAGACAGATTCCCCATAAAGACTATCGCATGCAGTGCTTGTTTTGCCTTGGTGCATCCCACTGCCATACGTCCTGTTGAATCTGTCAGGCCTTTGTTCCTAAGACCCTCCACAGTAGGCTTTCTTCTTTGGCTTTGTATCTGGAGAATCAATATGTTCATAGGTTAGGACGATACTAAGTTGTTGGCCTGGAGGCCCTTATAAGCCTAGCCAAGAATTTTGCCCATGTTCCCACAAAGTCAGCACCTGTTTCCTCTGTCCAGCAGGGACACAAGTTGGATCCCAGGAGTGTATTTTCTGTTTTCCATCCAGTCGTCCAGAATCCTCTTAAAGAGGGATAGTGAAGTACTCTGCTTGACAAGGACAGGAAGTTTATTTCACAGATGGGGGAATTTGGGACACAAATCTATCTCACAAACAAGTTCTATTAATGTCACAGACCAGGCTGAGGCCTTGCGTGAGGGTTGGACCAGTGGAATTTGACTTATGGATATGCAGCAACTCCATCAAGGCTGGGTCTCAGATGGCCTTGTATGCCAGACACAGGTCACCTCTGAGCAGTCTGTATGACACTGAGTAGCGAGACAAGGCTTTTAGCCTAGCTGTATAGGATAAATGTTTGAGACCCAGTATTTTCCTGGTCAGGAACCTCTGTGGTCTCTCCAGCTGCTGCATGTGCTTGACAAAGTACATGCCGAAGGAGGCATTGTACTTGATAATGGGTCTGATAAGGGAGGAGTACAGGGATATTATGACCTCCTTGTTCCTGGATGAAATTTCCTTATTTGTGAAGTGGGCCATGTAGAAAGCCTTCCATAAATGGAGGCAACATGATGGTCAAAAGCCAAGTTGCTATCAACCTGGGTGCCCAAATCCCTCATGACTGATTGTGTGCTTAGTACATTGTTATTAATGTGATAATTAGTGGGGACACCATTTTCCCCAAAGGGGATAATGATGCATTTTGTGGCATTTAATTTGAGGCCATGCATCTGGCACCAGTCATTAGTTTGGATAAGGCTCACTTGGAGATGTTCACATGATTAGAGGAATTTAAGACAGCACCCAACTTAGTCATCTGCAAACTTGGTCAGTCACAGACCACTGGTTTAGCTTGCACTTCAGAAAAGTATATCCCAAACAATAGAGGCCCCAAGACCAAGCCCTGGGCATGCCATTTGTTATGGGTCTACTACTAGAGGTGGCTTCCCCTATTTTGACTGAGTGGGTTCTCTCAGTGAGCCAATTAGCTACCCATCTGGTAACATATGGGTTGATGCCTAGCTGGGAGAGTTTATCTATTATGCCCGAGTGGGAATAGTGTTGAAAGCTTTGGCTAGGTCAAGGTAGGTGGTGTGCACTGTCATCCCCTCATCCATGGCTTTGATGATGGTTTCAAAGAAGTCAACCCAGTTTAAAAGGCATGATCTTCCTTTGACAAAACCAAACTGTGTGGGGTTCAAGCATTTGGAGGTTGCCAATGTCCTTGTGTATAAGGTCCATGATATGCATTCCATGGCCTTGCAGATCAGGCCAGTTAGGCTGATGGGCCTATAATTGCCTGGGTTAGTGGACACTCCATGTTTATGTGTAGAGGGATGACGGTGGTTGTCCTCCATTCAGCTGGTATGAAGCCGGTACTCAGGCTTTGGTTGAATAGGGTGCCTACTGGTGATGAGAGCTCATGCCTGAGTTCATGCAGCCAGGGATGTTGTCAGATCTCATGGAGGCTGTATTTTTTGCCTTTGAGAGGGCATTAAAGACATGCTTCCTGGTGATGAGGGGAGGGGAACAGGTGATGAGGATGAGGGCTTGGGCGGGTGAAGTTTTCACTGAATTTGTGTGCCAGCAGTTGGCTATATATGGCATTTGTGTGCATGTGGTGTTCTTGACCACCAGTTCAGAGCAGATATATTTGTTACCTTTGAGATTGTAGACATATGTGAAGAAGGCCTTATGATTGTCCTTAGTGGATGTGGCCAATTTGGACTCTAACCTTAGAGGATTTCACCAGTGACCTTGTTTGCTTGTTCAGACAAAGGAGAAATTGTTTCCAACTTGGCACTTGCTCCTTCTTGGTCCTGGACAGCAATTTATTTCCTTTTATTATAGAGTTTGTTTATTGCTGCTGTCCACCAGACAGGTTTAGTCTTCCTTGACGAAGATGATTGGTCCTGTCCAGTATTACTTTGTCCCTGCAGTTATGTTGGTGCTCATATGTTTTTTTGGTGTAGGCTTGGACATTAGTGCTAGTTCCAACTGAAGGGGCAGTGGCTGTGAAGTTGCTTACACCTGCTCAAAGGAGATTTTGGTCATCTTTGGAAAAGTTTCTTTGTTTGACCCTGACAAAGGGAGGGGGGGGGGTCGAGGGAGATGGTGACTACGAAAGTGATCTCTTTATGGTCAGATCTTACCACAGAGGGTGGCACTGTAGGGGTGCTACAGGGGCTACTCTTGTTGGTTTGTACAAGGTCCAGGATATTTTCACTTCTCGTGAGGGTGTCGACCAGCTGATACAATGCGCTGGCAATGACAAAGTTGAGGAATCTCTGGGCATTCGTGTTTAGGCTGGAATAGGTCTTCCACTCTATATTTGGGTAGTTAAAGTCACCCAGGATCAGGGTAGAGGGTTGAATCTTGATGGATTCAAGTGAGTCCAGATAGGTGGAGTGGGTGTCCTGAGTCATGGTTGGGGGTCTGTAGCTAGCTATGATTTAGATAGGTGTGTGTTTTGTCAACAGTTATCTGTGCTTGGAGTGTCTTCTGTGCATCATACTGTTTGACCAGCCTGGAGGTGTGTATCTCTTTGACAAGTATTGAAACTCCACCTCCTTTGACTTTGTAGCCATTTGTTTGGGGTCTGAATGTCTCTTAGGATGAGTAACCTGGTAAGGCTGGAGTGCTCTCCACAACTTTGAACCAGGTTTCAGTGACTGCACAAATATCTGCATCCTCCATAGGTTCATAGGTAAGTCATAGGCTATTGGCCCTAGGCCCTATATAAGCCTAGCCAAAAGGTACCCTGGCTTACTCTACCCAAGAAAATTATTTTCCTGTGCCCCTGTCAAGCAGAGCCACAGAAGTGATCCTTGGGGTGAATTTCGTATCTCCCATCCAATCATCAAGATTTTTCTTGAAGAGTGCTAATGAGGAGCTTTGTTTGATATAGATAGGTAGTTTGTTCCAGAGTATGAGAAGTCTCTGGGACAGGAATCTATCCCCCCAGCATGTTCTGCTCATTATGGTGACAAGGCTTAGGTCCCTAGAGTGTGTAGTTTGGAGGGATTGGGATTTCTTTAAATGGAGCATGTCACAACAGCTCTGGGTTTGACATAGCTTTCTATGTTAGGCAGAGATTGCCTCTGAGTAGGCGATATGCGATGGAGTTAAGCTGGAGTTTTTTGAGATGGTCTGCGTAGGGCATCTGTTTGAGGCTGGTAATCCTCTTTGTGGGGTATTTCTGCAGTCTTTCCAGTTGTTTTAGATGTCTTGTGAGGTACGTACCAAAAGGGGCATTGTACTCTATAATGGGTCTAATGAGTGATGAATAGAGAGGAACAATGACCTCTTTTTTCCTGGGTGAGAAACCTTTTGTGATGAGGTGTGCCATGTAGAAGGATTTCCTGACTACTGTGGCGATGTGATCATCAAAGGAGAGACTACTGTCCACATGTGTCCCAAGGTCTTTTATCATACTTTCAGTGTTAAGTAGACTACCGTCTATGTGGTAGTTAATGGATACATAGGTTTTACCAAAAGGGATGACAATGCACTTTTTGGCATTGAGCTTGAGGCCATGGCTTTGACACCAGGCATCTGTCTCAGTGAGGCCCTTTTGTAGGATATCCACATCATTAGGAGTTTTGATTAGGGCTCCTAGTTTGCAGTCATCTGTGAACTTCATTAGCCAAACACCTTCTGTGTTAGCCTGTACTTCAGAGAAGTAGATACCAAACAGGAGAGGACCCAGGACTGAACCCTGTGGTACTCCACTTGTCACTGGTCTGAAGTTGGATTTGGAGTCTGCTACTTTCACAGTGTGGGTTCTGTAAGTGAGCCAGTTGGCAACCCATCTTGTGACATAGGGATTTATACCTAGTTTAGTGAGTTCTATAATTCCCGAGTGGGGGATGGTGTCAAAAGGCTTGGCAAGATCTCGATAGGCTGTGTGAACCATCTTACCCTCATCTACAGCTTTGGTGATCATTTCAAAGAAGTCTATCAGGTTTAGGCGACATGATCTGCCTTTTACAAACCTGAACTGGGTGGGGTCCAGAGTTTGGAGATTACTAATGTCATGGTTTATAAGTTCCTTGATGATACCGTTCCATAGCCTTGCACACTAAACTCATCAGGCTAATGGGGCGGTAGTTCCCAGGGTCCATGGTGGCTCTCCCTTTGTGGAGTGGGATAACTGTTGCTATGCGCCATTCAGTGAGCACAAAGCCTGAGGTGAAGCTATGATTGAACATGGTACTTAGGTGGGGTGCCAGTTAGTTCTGTAGTTCGTGTAGAATGCAGCCTGGGATGTTGTCAGGTCCCATGGATGCTGTGTTCTTGGCTTTGGAGAGTGTTTTTTTTAACCTGTGTAGCCGTGATTACAGGAACGCTGCATTCTTCTGGTATAGAGATGGGCCCTTTAGGGGTTGAGAGGGAGGTAAAGTTAGCACTGATCCTATCTGCCAGGATGTTGGCAATATCAGTTGGTTCTGTATATTTAGTGCCATTGTGCTGCAACTCAGAGTAGATCTGAGTGTTGCCATTGAGATTCTTGACATAGCTGTAGAATGCTTTGTGGTTGTCTTTAGAATCAGTGGCGATTTTGTTTTTGTAACTAGCTTTGGAGGATTTTATGAGGAAGCTTCTTACTGAGGCTGATCAGGGAGTTCCTCCAATCATGGGATTTTACTCTTTTTTGCAACAGTTTCTTTCTTCTGTTGTAGAGTTTGTTTATGGCAGGGGGCCACCAGATTGGCTTCCTTTTTTTGGAGGATAGCATCTTGGTTCTGTTAGGGATTGCACAATCCATGCACTCATATAAGTGCTTATAAGGTGCATTTGTGTAGGATTCAGCAGTCATACCTCTATAGTCCATTAGCATGGGTGTTGTGAAGTTTCCTACTTTTGTCTTAAGAAGCATGAAGTTGGCTTTGGAGAAATATTTTACTGTGATTTCCTTAATGGGGGGTGGGGGCAGGATGTGGAAGTCTAGAGTGATTAGCTTGTGGTCAGATCTGACTGATGAGGAATTGACCAGGGCAAGGAATGCTTGCAATGAGTGCAGTTTCATGCTAAGACTCCTAGCGTTTAGCAGCATGACCTTTACATTTTGTTTATAGGAATTTTTCACATTGGTAACTTTGTGCTCTTGACTTTGCCTAAAAAAGACACTATGAGGGAGGCAAGAGCCTTTGCCTGAAGCCCAGGGGAGACAGTTGAAGGCCATCGCTGGCAAAGCATCATGGTCTGTCAGTCATGTCCACCTAGGCTGTCAGGTACTGGATCCCCTTGGAATAACACCAGAAACTAAGCCAATTGTTAAAGTCAATCATTGTCTGTTTGTATTGAGTCATCATTATTAGTGATAGTAGGTTGCTGCTTAAGGCTAGGGATGTACCTGCCTGGGACACATATTCAATGAGCTCAATCATGTCTCTCTTCATATAGTCCAGAGAGGAATATCTCAAGTCATTCACACCAACATGGTCTATGATAGAGTCATAAAGGTACCTGTTGTTTAGAGACTTGCGTGCGTGCATGATATGGTGGATTCTAGCCCCTGACAAGCAACTTACTGTGACTTTCTACTTGTCTAGCCTGGCGAGGGGCACATCTGTGTGTCTCATGATAGGGTCTCCTGTGACTAGAATGCTGGGTTTGTGGCTGGGCCTTAGTACACATGCCTGTGTCTCACCACCTCTATGTGTGGTGCTTGGTGCTGTGGGTTGTGATGTGCGTGTGTGTCTTTGCTTTGGAGGTCTCTTGTTTAGGTATTTTTTTGTTGAGAACCTCTGGATATGTAGCAGTGTGTTGTACAGGTGTGGGTGGTGTTAGAGGTGTCATGTTTGTAGTCTGTGCAGGCAACCTTCTCAATGCCAGATGTGCTGTGATTGAGACAGCAAGGATTCTAGGTTCTTAATGTAATTGCATCTCTCACATATTGTGTTCCTAGGTAGTAGTAGAAGGTTGTCCGTATACATGAAGCAGTGCTCCACTGTCTCAGGAAGCCCATATCAACCAGACTAGCAGGAGAAACTATAGGAAATTGTCCATCCATGGTTATCAGAATCAGTGGAAGAGATGTCAGGGATAGTAGAGTGGGTACTATCTAAGAAGAGTGCTTTAGGTGTGAGTATGGCTGGATAAAATCAATACAGCAGCTGCAAGGGAGGGCCTCACTTACACAGGAGTCCTGGTAAGGGAAAAAATGCAGCTGAGAAGCCTCACAAAGGGTTAAAACAGTGCAGCACCAGTACACAACATGCAAACAAGCATAAACCCATGCAAATATGGGGGTTAAGCACCACAAATAGAAACACTGGAATTAACAAATCAACCCTTGTCCCCGACCTCTTACCTAAACACCCTATCCAGACCAGTTCACTTACTCTCATTAAGTGCAGACAGTCCCCAGCCAGCACAAGATGGTGTAGCAACAAATACAGGACTCACACAAGCAGATCTGGATACAGCAAAAGCTCCTTGCTAAAGACCCAATGGAAGTAACTTCCCACTATGAGGGACAGCCATCTATGAAGTGGCTGGATTTTCTGCTGTACAGCCTCCCCTGGATGTCTCTCCTGAGGTAAGTGATAGCCCGGAGGATCACCTGGCTCCATTGTTGGATTTTTCTGCCTCGACTGTGTTGGAGGCCAGTGGGGATGCAACCTTAGGCTTGCCCTTGGAGGCCTGGAAGACATTCGAATTGGATCTTCAGAGGGAACTGTGAAGGGCCTAGGGGCATTCATCACATTTTGGTCAAAGAAGAAATCCCGACTAAAATTATTGAATTCAACCCTCTGGGGTTGGAGCCTTCTAAGTTTTATAAGGCTGATGTCCCCTTAAAGAAAAAGCAGAAAACTAAACATATTTCTTCAGCTCCTAAGGACCCACGGAGTGGCAGAATTTCACTCAGGGATTGTTTAGTGCTTTGATGGCTTTAAAACCTCTTCAGGGAATTTCTGTTCCAGCTCCCCATTGGTCCTGTACTCCCCTTAAAAAGACCCAGAGAACAGGATTCCTCTGAGGAGGAGGAATCCCTTGCTTACTCCTCTCAGATTCCCTCTCCTTTAGTTTATGGGTCTGAGGAAGAAGAATCTACTAGTCCTGATATTCCTTTTGAGGAAATGTCTTTTGGGAGCACAATCTCTAAAATGATGGTGTTTTTTTTTTTTAAATGAGATTGCACTTAGGTTTCTGATGTACAAAAAGGTATGAGCTCCTGCAGATGGATTCTCCCAGACCTTCTGCTGTCCCTCCTGTTTTGGCTGCTTTATTTGATCCCTTTTCTAATACTTCTAAGGCTCCTGACTCTCAGCCCCCCGCCCCCAAGAAACCTGATATGTTTGATAGTGTGCCTGAGGACTATACATTTCTGTATAAGGGCCGTTCTTGTGTCCCCTCAGTGATGTCTGTGGCTTCTGACAAGCCATCTCAATTGCTATTTTCTCCTAAGTTACTGCCTTTTGATAAAGATAGCAGACCCTGGAAAGGTTAGGTAAAAAAGCTTATACTTCTGCTACCTTAGTTTTTTAGGGCTATCAGTTATCAGACCCATATGTCCAGCTACATGTTGGATGATCTTTCCCAGGCCTGTCAGGTAATTTCTGCTCTGTCAGATTCTGAAGGGAAAACTTCTGCTCTTTCCCTATTAGGGACGTCCTACCAGGTGGCTCATCATTCCATCAAGTCTAGTTATGGTGCAAGAGATGCTTCTTCTAGGGCTGCTGTTTTCGGGTATGTGATGAGATATTCTTGGCTTCAGCTTCAACCTTCAGCCTTTGCCTGATGATATTAAGGCTAAGTTGATGGATGCTCCGCTGGATAATAACTCATTTGACAAAGCTGTGTTGCTTGGTCTCTTCAGGATAAGAACAAGGCTTTACAGGAACTTAAACATGTTTTTTGTTTCTCTTGTACTCCCAAAATCTTGTTGGTGAAACTCTTTTAGACAAGACAGCACTGGCTCCCTTTTCTTCTGCATTTAGCCAAGGTCAATTATCACAAGTTACCTCACAGGGTGGACCTGCTCACACAAGACAAGGGATCTCTCATCCAACCCCACCTGTCTACTCTTTAATTGACACTGTAGGTGATAGGATTTTGATTCCACACAGACACCTTTTTTTCTGAGAACATGCTTGCAGTCCTGCAGGAGGTCAGGAAACCCAATACTACAAAATGCTACTTATCCAAATGGAAGAGGTTTTCTGTTTGTCATTCTCATAACCTGGATCCGTTTTCTGTGGATGTTCTTTTGGTCCTTTCTAATCTATGTCAACTGCTCAATGTTGGCTCATTTGTCTGTAAAGATTCTGCCTTTAACTCCTCGTTCAGCATTTAGATTTGAAGCTAAACAATTTCTTAAAGGCATCTTTCATATTAGGCCTCCCAGGAAGCCTGTTCATCCTCCCTGGGATCTTAATTTTGTTTTGGAAAAAAATGACACAGGCTCTTTTTATGCCTGCTGTTTCAGCTTCCTTGCAACATTGCTCTTTGAAGACTATACTTTGTTAGCCATTACTTTTGCCAAATGGGTGTCTGAGCTTCAAGCCCTTATGGCTTCTCCTCCTTTTGTGCTGTTTCATAAGGACAGGATGTCCCTTTGTACTAATCCTTCTTTTATGCCCAATGTGGTAAGTGAGTTGTCTCTTAATTGGTCTATTCATTTGCCTACTTTTTTTTCCTTTCTCCACAATCTGTCATTGAGAAGGTCCTACACACATTAGATGTGGATAGACCACTCAGATTTTATTTGGATAAGACTAAGACTTTTTGTAAATCTAATCAACTGTTTGTTTCCTTTCATCCTAGGTCCTTTGGATTGGCTGTGTCCAAGCAAACTGTTTACTCTTGGGTTTCTAAAGCCAATGCTTTTCATTATTTCTTTCATGCTAGAAACCTTTATTCTTCTATTAAGGCTCATTCTACTAGAGCTGCAGCTTCTTCTAGTGCTTTCCTAAGGGATTGGATACTAGCTCTATTCTTGAGGCAGCTACCTGGACTTCTCTGCATACATTTACCAAGCACTGTAAGTTGGATGGAATTTCCAGAGCTAGAGCTGGTTTTGCTAGGGCCATTCTCCATTCCTAGAGAGCTCTGCAGGTCTCCTCCTCCCTTTCCTCTTCCTGAGCTTTGGCACTCTTCCTATTGTTATGAATCTATGTAGGGTTTACCCAGGCAAAGCAGTTGGAGAGGCTACTTAAAAACTGTGCTGATCAGTTGGTACCAGCCTTCACAGACATTTCCAATACATCTCTCAACCAGGAAAAAGTGCCCAAATGCTTCAAGACTACTGACATCATCCCTCTGCCCAAGAAACCATCTCCAGCATCATTAAATGATTACCGGCTAATTGCACTTTCTTCAATAATGATGAAGTGTTTCAAAAAATGGTCAAGCATCACATAACATTCTGCCTACCTGCTACATTTATCCATTAGAATTTGCATACAGGCCAAATCATTCTACTGGGGATGCCATAGCCTTAACACTTCATCACACCTTGGACCACCTGGAAAATAAGGACTGTTACATATGCATACTGTTCATAGACTTCAGCTCTGCTTTCAATATGCTAATTCCACAACAACTGCTTTCTAAGCTAAGTAATCTAGGCATAGAAAACAAAATAGGCAACTGCATCCTCGACTTCCTGACTGAAAGGCCACGAATAGTTCAAGCAGGAAAACATCACTCAGACAGCATCACCCTAAACACCGGGGTTCCACAAGATTGCGTACTCAGTCCACTTCTTTTAACACTTCTAACACATGACTACAGAGCTTCACATCAGTCAAAAAGAATCATAAAAATTTGCAGATGACACCATAGTAATCGGCCTTATCAAGAAGGAAGATGAGGGGGCCTGCAAGGAGGAGGTGAACCAACTCGTTCATTGGTGCACTGGCAACAACTTAGCATGAAATGTTGGAAAAAATAAGGAAATCATCATCAATTTTAGGAAGGAGAACAAGACATACACCCCTATCTTCATCAATGGTGCCACAGTGGAGACAGTAAATAGCGCCAAATTCCTAGGGGTACAAATCTTGCAACACTTAAATTGGGCCACAAACATTTCCTGCATTATAAAGGGAGCCCAATGATGTCTTCACTTCCTTAGGAGATTTCATAAAGCTAACCCCCCCCCCCCCGCCCCCACACACACACACACGCACACACACACACACACAGGTCCTACTTACCTTCTACAGAGCCATGATTGACAGTGTACTGACAAACAACATCGTTGTCTGGTATGGAAATTGCTCTCAAGCTGATTGTCAGGCACTAGATAAGATAATTAAACGGGCCACAAAAATCACTGGCTCCAGCCTTTAATCCCTACAGGACATATATTCAAACAGATGCTATGGTAGAGTCCGAAAACTATTGAGAGATATACACCAATCAACTCATGGACTATTCAAACTCCTGCCAACAAGGAAGCACTACAGAAGTATTAGATGCAGGACATCCAGAGTCCATAACAGCTTCTTCCCAAATGCTATCAGACTGCTGAACAACAAACCCATAGCCTAACCTGCTACATGGGTAAAACATTATTTATGTACAATATACCATCGTTATGTACATAATTCTTTGCATAGCTCACTTAATACATCACCTTTAAACCTTTAAGTGTATGGCATATATTGGTGGTGGGTAAGTTTTTACATGTGTGCCTCTTTATTTATAGAACTGTTGTTTTATATTTCTTATATTTCTACTGAGTCTGTTCCTGCTGTATTTTTTTATTTCTGCTGTAAAAAGCTTTCAATTTGTTACTTTATTTTTAGTATCTTATTTTGATTTTGATTTTTAGTATTTAAATTATTAATTTAATCTATCTTCCTTCTGTAAATTGTCATTCTTATGGTCCGAGCCTGAGTATCAAAATTTCATGCAGTAATACACACCTTTTCCTCTGTGTTGATCTGTATGACAATAAAGTTGACTTTGACTTTGAATACTGCAACAGGGAAATGGAAGGACATAGTACAATTGTGTAAAATCTTACCATAATGGTAGATGTCCTTCTCTTCCCTGTGTCAGAATTCACTCCCTCTCTCCCTCCTCCGCCTGGTCCTTTTTTCTTCTGAATGTACTGATTACCTTTTTACTCCTTGGAATGATGCTCCTGCTGGAGCTGTCAGCTCTGGGGATGGTTACATCTATGCTATGCAAGGAGCATATGTATGATGTATGGCATACCTTAAAGCAAAACCAAACAAGGTTCACTCTGGGGACCAAATCAGAGTATGAGACCCTGAAATGTGCACAATGTCAAAAATAATCCAAAGAAACTTCTGAGCTTAAAAGGTTGATTTAATAACGCTTGTGACCAACAAAATGCGTTTTCGAATATCTTCGTCAGATAACAAACACAAAATCAATTACATGCTTCACAAGAACCACTCATCTTTGTTATCTGACGAAGATATTCGAAAACGCATTTTGTTGGTCACAAGCGTTATTAAATCAACCTTTTAAGCTCAGAAGTTTATTTGGATTATTTTTGACATTGTGCACATTTCAGGGTCTCATACTCTGATTTGGTCCCCAGAGTGAACCTTGTTTGGTTTTGTGTTCAGGAAGTTCACCCTATCATCTCCTATTGTGGTTATACCTTAAAGCAACCTAAGGCTTTGGTCTACTGGCCTTACATCAGGCCAGCCTTGGCTGGTGATCCCTATTGTTACGAATACTGCAACAGTGAAGAGCAGGACATCAACCGTTATGGTAAGATTTTTACACAACTGTACATTCAGACTTCTTACAGGGCTATGGCCACTTTTACTGTTTTCAGGAGGTTTGCCTGAATGCTTTCTCAGAACCTCCTAAATGATGTTAAAAATTAGATTGTTTAACACTATTATTAAGTGTCACTTAAGACATAGGAGATTTTAAATTCTTCTTTGTAAAGAGATTTAGTTTTTGGCCCGTTTCTGCAGAGTTGATCAAAATAATGATGAAAAGGGTAACTTTATTCAGGGAATCTGTAAGATATTTCAGCCCTCCTTTTCTAAATTTTCTGAAGGATTCTCTAACCCCTCATCCAGTTTTGGAAAAAAAATTAAGTCTCAAAAATGCAGGTAAACAGATATTTAAGAAGATATGGAAAGGAAGTTCTAAAAAGAATTCTGGAACCTCACCCAACCAAGGACAGCCCAACAAGTCAGAATGACTAAGTTCCTCGTCATGCCACCCCACTCTGGCAGACCTATTTCCTTTCCAGAAAGTCTGAATCTCCACTTTTCTCTTTTGCAACAGATAGTTTCAGGCAAATTGGTTCTGAAGATCATTAAAGGTTACTGATGGCAGTGGGAGGAAATTCCTCCATTTCAGTGGGTACTTTCCTCATCCACCAGTCAAGACTATTTTATTTGCAAGTGTCCATCATATGCTGTCACAAGGAGTGTTAGAACTGGATAATTCTTCTCCGGTGGGAAAAGTTTTTGTTCAAGGGTGTTTTTAGTGCCAAAGAAAATAAATACTTGACCAGTTTGGGATTTTTTTCCCTAAACCTGTTTGTGATAGTATCCAAGTTTAAAGTCATACCACTTCACAACCTTTTACCTCTTCCTCATTCAAAGTTCCTGTTAACATTAGATTTAAAAGATGCTTACCACATCCTTATTAATCCAGACTTCAGACATTTCTTAAAGTTTTGTGTGTCTAGATTACATTATCAGTTCTCTGCCTTATTCTTTGGACCATCAACTGCACCAAGGGTGTTCACAAAGATTATACCTCGATTTATAGTTCATTACAGGATATCCACATATTTCCATATTTAGATGACTTGCTTATATTTCAGTGTCCTTTTCACTGACAGCAATCTTTTGTTTGAGTGAGATATCTCTTACACAAGCTGGGGTACCAAGAGAATGGTCAAAAATCGTTTTTGTCTCTTTCACACAAGATAGTGTTCTAATGTGTCAAATAGACATCTTGATTCAAAGAGATTTTCTTCTGCAATAAAAAAAAATAGATCTTTATCTAGACCTGTTTCTAAGGTTTTCCACAAAGACTTTGGTCACTGAGAGGGAATGCCTCAGGATTTTGGGTCTCATGGCATCTATGATTCTCATGATACTCTTGTAAGTGTCCACATGAGAAAGGTGCAATGGTATCTGAACTCTCTTTGGTCACAGCACAAACATCCATCCTGGAGTTTGTCAGAACAGAAATCACTTGGCAAAGACAGCAAAAATCCTTAAATCTGAGTCTCCCCTTCTCCTTTCCTGTTCAAAAGCAGTCACCACAGATGCCTCAGACTTTGCTTGGGGAGCAGTTTCAGGATGGATAAAATGCAAGCTGTGTGGAACACAAAGGACCGATGCAAGGATGCAAATATAAAATAAATGGGAGGGTGAAGCCTAGATGGCTAACTGAAAGCAGCAACTTTCAGAGCTCTACAGTTTTCTAATACTTATACAGGAAAAAACATCTTAGAAGGAAAGGTTCTCCACAGATCACTTCACATACCTTAATTCAACAAACTAAAAAAGTTTGTAAAGTTTCCTCAGCTTTTTCCTATCGAAATACTCGAGATTTTATCAGCTACATTTGGAAATGAGCAACTTGAAGCATTCCCCTATTGGCTCCTCACTTAAGAAAGACCTGCAGCAATTAATGACTACACTTCAAGAATTATCTTTAAAATAGATGTTTTTCAGGAAAACTTGCAAAATCTAAGTGAAAATAAAATTAAACAAACATCTTTCAGGAAGATGATTAAGCAACAACACATAAAAATCACAGATATAAAAACTGGCAAGGCAAACAGAACACAGCTCTGGCCAAAGTGCCCCTGATAAGCAAAAGAGCAAATCCAATGAAAAAAACTCCAGAGGCACTCCAGGACAAACGGAGCCAACCTGATGAAACCCTTTTTATTCACATAAAGAGCACAGAACAATGGCCAGTATGTGCTTTCACCTTCCTCTGAATGCTTCTTCAGACTTAAAAAGTACTCCTTCTATAGTACATCAGTATAAAGGCAGGTTTAACCAGCTTGCACCAATCAAAATCATCCCATTGCATCGTTAATTAATGCAGTAATCAAAAATCAATTAAATAATCTCTGCCTAGTAGTGCTTACAATACTGAAGAATTTAGTGTGTCATCACATAGCAATGCATGCAGAAAGCATATGCAAATGTGTGCATGCAATAAAAACATATATATATATATATATATATATATATATATATATATATATATATATATGTATATAAAATATGTACACACTAATAAAATGTGCATAGAAAATATGTATAACAAGATACAACCATATAAAATATGGTCATTCATATAAATGTCCTACATCTAAAAACATGTTTATTCTAGCCATTTAACATTCATAATGTCAGTAAAATTTCATTACCATAAAAATCTGCTGTTCCATATAAAAACTACTATTCCATAAAAACTTCACACTCGTGTATATATAAAGACATGCATACAGATACAACACATACGTTTCGGTTTACGGTGATGGAATTAATATACAAAACAGCGAGGTGAGGTGATGTCAGGAACCATACCGAGAAGCAGGAAGCTAGATGGATCCTGAGGTTACAAGCAGATAGGGTACACGGCATAAATGATAGGGTTTCACTGAAACCCTTCCTTAAAGATAGACCCCTTACTCACTAGTCACCTTTAATGGGCAGACTCCTATTTATTACCTTGGTCACAAGTATGAATACGTTTTTATATATACACGAATATGAGGTTTTTGTGGAATAGTAGTTTTTATATGGAACAGCAGATTTTTATGGTAATGAAATTTTACTGACATTATGAATGTTAAATGGCTAGAAGAAACATGTTTTTAGATGTAGGACATTTATATGTATGCCCATATTTTATATGGATTTATTTTGTTATATATATTTTCTATGCACATTTTATTAGTGTGTATATATTTTATATATATATATATATATATATGTTTTTATTGCATGCACACATTTGCCTATGCTTTCTGCATGCATTGTTATGTGATGACACACTAAATTCTTCAGTATTGTAAGCACTACTAGGCAGAGATGATTTAATTGATTTTTGACTACTGCATTAATTAATGATGTAATGGAATGATTTTGATTGGTGCAAGCTGGTTAAACTTGCCTTTATATTGATGTACTATAGAAGGAGTACTTTTTAAGTCTGAAGAAGCATTCAGAATAACGTGAAAGTACTTACTGGCCATTGTTCTGTGCTCTTTGTGTGAATAAAAAGGTTTTCATCAGGTCGGCTCCGTTTGTCGTGGTGTGCCGAGTTTTTTTCATTGGATATAAAAACTGGCGTGGAGGAAGACTCAAAGAAGAAATGCAAATATAATTTTTATTAAACCAGAACTATGACAATAAATAAACTAGATGACCTGGAGAACAGAGAAAGGAAGTGTAAGATAAGGCTTTTAGTGTACTGGAAAAAGCTGAGGGAGGTGATATTGAGTTTTCCTTTCCACATGGATTTCTGAATTTCTGAACATGTAAGAAGGATTTTCATATGGCTTTGAAACAACTCACTGAGCTATAGCTAAACCAATACCTAATAACTCACCATCGCCACCAAGGTTAGTAGTAATAAAGTTCCTTTCATTTATTGACAAAGAACTGGTCTTAAATCAGCTCCGGAGAATTACTTTTAAAATACAGACAACATAATATAATAATGATTATTCAACAAACATTATAGAAATGAGAAGAAAATGTTGGCCACTGGTTAAACTGCTGAAACAAAACCGTATAAAAGCTTAAATAATCTTTTCTGCAAAAATCAGGATTTACCTAGCCAATGATATCAGAACATTTAACAACACTGAAGAAGCCAACTCCCTTTGTAAAGAACATCAAAGTGATATCCTTCACTGGAAACATGGGTTGGTCTTAAACTACCATTAAAAGAGCATCAGAAAAAAAATAATTGGACTGACGTGAAATAAAAACAAAGAAATGAGCAATCATTAAGGTCAACGTAAGACTTTCTAATTATGAATAGTCTTTTTAATAACTAATCCGATTTAGGCTAAAATCTAAACACAATCCCGTAATCTTATATTCTCAGATAACATTCAATTAAATATTAGTACATATTTACGTATATAGTTTTTTTTTATTAGAATTTTTGTTTACGAATGTTTACATACTTTACCTGCATGATAATGCTGAAATAGGAAAAGTTAAGGAGAGGGAGTTCATTTTATGATTATCTACTCCAGTATTCAAAAACTGAAGCCCCATCCAATATAAGAATCTACTTAGGAAATAACTTCAGTAATCTATCTTGATTGCAATATATAATACTGGGAGTCTGTGGTGGCAATTCATTAGTGCATTGGAATTGCCTGGCTAGTTTTCATGTCCTGTGCAATTTCTATGAAGCCACTGTTTCTCGATTGGTGTAATGCTAAATGGAAGGTTTCCATATATACTACTTGGAAATTGTGGCTCTTCCATTTGAGTTCCTGATATATATGAAGGGGCTAGGGTCTGTTTTCTGTACATAAGTCCTGCTGTATGATCAGAAATTATTAAAAAAAAAAGAGTGGAGAAATTGATTTGATTTGGAAACAGTTAACTCTTGATTGGTGAATGTTTCACTGCTGTTTTTTTTTTGTTTTGTTTTTTTTTGTTTTTTTTTTGTAAGTTTGATGTCCTCACCAAGAGATGGATGCTATAAACAAATATTTCTCCATTTCTCATTTCCTGTGCATGGCATGAGATTTGTTAAAACTTACTTCAGCTTCAGTCATTAAATACAACGAACCATCAGATCATTTTTACTGAACATCATTCTGTTTTTTTTGTTTTTTTTTTTGCGTTAACTCTATAGTCTACAAAAACATAAATAACTCCTGCACATAGCTCATAACAGGTAACGATACCAAGAATAAGCAAATTATATTAAAAGGCTTTTACATACTTTAAAGATCTTACTAACATCCTTCTATTAATCTGTATTTTCTGTAACTTCATATTTTCAGACATTTTATTTAGCTAATATTAGATATTTCCGTATGTAATTCTTTTTATTGTAAAATGTTCTTCTACATAATGCATATTTTATGAATGCTAATTTTAGCATAATGCTGAAGTGAGGAAGAAGTAGAGGAGAAAGATAATTAAATTTTATGAAAGCTTCGTCAGTTTTTATGATTTGAAACCTTGTCCACTTTATAGATCTACTAAGGGAATAGCTGTAGTGATCCATCTTGACTACTACATTTGGTGCTGGAAATCCATGGTGGTGATGTTTTATTGCAATAGGGCTATCCACTTGAGCACTGTGTAGTTTCTCTGGAGCTGCTGACACAGGATTTGAAGTATGGAGGGGTTTAATGTGTATTACATGGGTGTTTAGTTCATCTATCTCACTCATTTGCTGATATGTGAGTTGGGTAAGACATGGTTTCAGCAATGTTTTTTGTTGTGTGATTAGAGACTTTGAGAGATAGAGTGGGAAAGATGTTTTACAAGACGATGACAGAAAGGTGTTTTAGAAGAGGATGACTCACTGACTGAACAGCGTTTTTCTTTTGTTTTTCTGTTTTGGATGATGGGATTGTGCCCACTAGACGACATCTTCTTTAGGGTAGTGATTCTTCCTTTTATGTTTCCACACATGACACAAAAGTTGTCACAATTTCATCATCATCTTCAAGCGCTAGTACAATGATCCACTGTGTCATTATTACAGAGATCACTCTGAATTTTCTGTGTTAAACTATAAAATGTATAAGAAACAAAAACAACTAATGTACATAACTTATAACAAGTAGCATCACCACAAATGGACATTATATATTAAATGGTTGTCTAATATTTTTAAGTTTTTGCTTACATCCCTTTTTTCTTTCATATTTACCTACTTTTAAGCCTTGTCTTTCTGTCATAATGAATATACCCATATAATAGCTGGAATTAGGATTTGCTGCATTTGAATTCAAAGGCTGAAGTTCTGAAGAGGACTTGACTGATGCATAGTAAGAATAAGCAATTACATGAGTCTCACATAGAATGACTTCCATAGTTTTGTCTTTACATTTCCTGATTTTATAAAGATGTTAGTTGGGTTCTAACACTAATTTGATATCATTCAAAATAAAATTCTCTTTAACCTAAAAGGAATTCGATTTAAAAATAAATTAACTATCTACCAAAGATGTACTTATGAAGAAAACAAAATGCTAACTAATCCTTGCAAATCATCAGTAATGTGCTGAAGGAGTTTTTGCTATAACTTATAGACAGGATAGAAAAGTGTTTTGTGTTCTGTTTGAAGAATATTGTTATTGCATGTTACAGCTGGTGTTTTGTATTACTGCAGACATTGACTGTAGTTTCTCATAAAAGATCTTATGCTACTTCACCATATATTTACTTCCAGGATCTTGAGAAATTGGATGTGGTGTTCCAGTTACTTACCTAAATTCCTTTTGGATGTAATATTCCAAGTTGATTAAGTAAGATTAAAATACGTATGTGAAGACTTCACATAATAAATAAATAAATCTGGATGCCTACAACATAATAAGTTATCATTTACAAAAAAAGATGAGATAATACAAAATGTAATTAACTAATGGAATTAAGGTACCTCATACCATTAATTACAAAATTCATCACTGTTTTCTAGGATTTCACATTATGAACTTACATAAGGTTTTTAGCCTCATTTCCTTAGACTGGAACTCTTCACACATTTATAGTACCACAGTTTTATAAATAATAAAGTACTGACTTTTACATGACTTTATCTTGTTAAGAAAATAATAATAATGATCTTACTTCAGGAAATGTCTGTTACATTACTAGAAATGATTTGCTGAATGATTCAGTCTATTTAATCAAGTTATGTAAACAGTTCACCTTGTAATAAACAACTTATTACCACAAGTTCATTTGTTCCTGTCCCTTTCAATAATACACATCACACCAAATGACATTTGACTTCCTTTATTAAATTTCCATAACATAGCTTTGATCACCAAATTCATTAATTACAACTATTCATGATATAATTGATTCTAAATACAATATAACATCCTTGTAATGTTAATCAGGGCAGCATACCTACCTCTGCTCACTTACTTTACTTATGAAGCAGCATCCCAACTCCCTTCATACACCATCCATTGAATTACCTTCCACCAAATAAGCACCATCCTTACCTCAGCTTGCTTATCTATTCAGCAAGCTTCCTCCAACTACTCATTTCCTTTCCCCAGATCCTTGAAATGAACATCCAGACATCAGAGGGGGAACAGAAGAGGGCAAGCCTATCCCTCTTCTCCACCAACCAGCATGACAAAGCTGTTCTCCCTCCCACCTACCAAAATTTTTAACTAAATACCTCCCATAAAAGAGGGGTTATGCCAAACTGCATCCGGTGTGCCCATTTGTAAACCAAATCCAGTCCCTGTCATCAACCCCAAAACCCTAACATACTAGTACTGAAACAATCCAGTACGGAAACGAGCCTTATGAACCTAAATAAAACAACATTACTCGTGACCCCCTTGTACCACACCAGAACATCCTCTCCAACCAAATGCACTTGTTCCACTCCACTTCTGTCAAGCAACTGACCACTGCTCCCTCTGTTAACTGTGACCTGATTGCACCACTCTGGTAACCAGGCCTTGTTCTGTTACTGATATAGTCAAGACAAAACCAACCGGTTGATTCCATCACCTTCCATGCTACTTCCTTCAGGCCCCAAGTACTGCTACCGGATGACAGTGTAAATTCGCTGCATACCAATCAAACTTCTTAATGACATTAATCAATGTCAGAGCTTGCCCCGCCCCTAACCTGCTTCTGCTACATTGCCCCATCTCCCCCACCTCAACCTAACACTACCTTAATCACCCTACTAGCTATCCCACATGATTACTGAAACCCCTGTTAGCAGAGGCAATTGAAATCCAAGATGCCATGTACATTATAAATAAATCAGTATTAACGTCCAATCTTGACATGTCAAGCTAAAACCATTAAAACATGTACAACAGCAACTTATGTGACTGTAATAGTCCCCAATCCCCCCCCAACTAAAATGAATGAGCTGAAATGTGCATATAGCCACAAGACTCCCCAACCACGGAAATACCATCTTTCCCTTCTCTCCTGGACTCCAAGCGCACTAGCCTTGTCAATAAATTATATCTAATCACTAACTTGTCACCTTTGTCTACTGCTATAAGTATACCCATCTTTCACCTGATTGGTATATTCACATGGTAATATGCCCCTATACTCTGAAATCTCCCTACTCCATTGCTAATCTGTTGCTCCTCCTGTACCAACAACTGGTCCCCTTTACTCTGCCATCGATTGATCTACTAACTGCTGCCACTATAAACTACCTTACCATGCTCCTACCCTGTAGAATAACCAGCTACCATCAAAACTGCCTTCCAGCGGTCCCCAACTGAAGCTAGGACCACAACCTCAGCACCTCCCTCAATATTACTAAACAATGTAGATCCCCATGACTATCCATATCCAACTGCCCTGAATAGTTACCTGCACCAAGGTAATCCTAACCCCAACAATCTATAATTGTACCCACATCCTCAAAATCCCCCTTCACCCGAAATACTCCACCAAACCTTATCCACCCATAAAGTCATGTCCGTACTGCACACCAACCGGCCCAAATCATGATAAATGTTGTCTGCGCTACTCACTCCAAAACCTTATCTGATATACAACCCCAATAAAACTTATTCACAATGGTTATCTCCCTAAAATATCAAAACCTCTCCCTCTTTATATCGACATCTCATTAGCCCTCTACCACAACTGGATGGCTGAAAACCACCCCAGAAATCCCACCCAAGTCCTTACAGAAAACAATTGGTACAACCAGCTTATCCTGGCCCTAGAACCATTAACCTAGTTGCCATCTGTGATCCTGCCATCATAGTGCTCCTCCCCCAAGGAAAGAAAAAAAAAAGAGACAGATTACCTATAACCCCATTCCAACAAACAACCTCCCTGCAACCATCACCCATTACCCTTCACCCCCCTATTATCAGGACACTGATCATGGGTCTTTTGTTTCCATGCATCTGTCACCTCTGGGCACCATCATTGAAAGAGTCTCTGTCACCTTCCAAACGCCCTTCCTTGCCGTCATCAGGCAATACCTACTCCATTTCCATACCTCGCAATCTGCAAAAAAAAAAAAAAACAAATTAAACAACAGGCCTTTCAAAAATGAACAAAGATGAGAATTTTAAACCCTAAGCCTTTTGTACCAACTACAAATCATCACTTTTCACTTGAAACCCCGTATCAGTACTTAAATTGGACATCCTAAAATTAAATATC
The DNA here is from genome assembly GCF_019279795.1 of Protopterus annectens. Taxonomy (NCBI): domain Eukaryota; kingdom Metazoa; phylum Chordata; order Ceratodontiformes; family Protopteridae; genus Protopterus; species Protopterus annectens. The sequence continues at coordinate 279,057,633 of NC_056735.1, read as the reverse complement.
CAAAAGCAGAATTCAGCTGTAAAATAAATAAATGATGACATGGCAAAGAAAGTAACCTCTTCTCCCCAATTAAACAAAACCAAATGATTCAAACCACCAACTTCCTCAGTATTTCAGAACATAGTCAAAGAATAAATATACAAGCACACATTTACTGAAATGAAGCACATACTGTTGAAGTCATATACAGGACACTATCTATAAATATAATAAGACAGACATTACTGATGTCACACACATATTACCAAAAGTGATATTCCAACTGCTCCAGTAAATTAATTTGAAGCACAACTGAAAAGGCGTGCACTCACTTCTTTCATAGCAAAGCTCCAAATAAACACAAATATAACAACCCTATTGCACCCTACACTAAGCTCATCTACCAACATGCAGACTACAGTATAAAACAGAACTCTCCTACTGTTCCTGTGGTCTCACTGGAGCAATTTATTTACCGGCATGTACAGACTACCTACAATGCAAACATACTGACAACTGATGGGGTGCAGCTGGAGCCCGAGAGCCAGCCATAGGGCCTGCACTAACCGTTTCACCAGCCCTTCTCCCTTCAGTTCGCTGACTCAGTCAACAAGCTCACTTTCCCTCAGCAACCAATTCTCTTCCTACTGAAACACCCAGCCAAAGGCAGACGTTTCTGGGAACCCCCACAAACCCGAGGAAAAAAAAAGGAGGGGGGTTGAAGTATGCAAAAACTGTGCCTTAGAACAGCCTCAGCTAAAGGTTTAAATGCATAAGCCATGCTAATCTTGAATACCTAATAGACTATGCAGAAGATTACTTAACCCCATGCACCATGTCCATGCTCTTTGAATGTAGTCCATCCAATCCCAGCGAACTCTGCACCGCACAAGCCTGGCCAGCCACCATCACATGGGAGTGCCTCGTGGTACGAAAACAACTCGACCGGGCACCATCTCACAGACCACACTGAGAAAGCAGCCCATCCCAAATCTGGATCTGCTGCCGGTGAATATAGCAAACCATCTGCAAGTCTCAAGACAGCTACCCATTTGGGAATAAAAGAGACCTGGAAACCTCAGACGCCACTCCGTGCATGGGCAGCAGCAACCTCTTCCCCAAGGAACCGACAGCCCCCTCCGTCTCCCAAACCACCACCAAAACCAGAGGAGATGAGGCAAGACCCATAAAGCCACCACTAGCAGATGAAAAGGCAGGCACAACCCCTGCAAAGGACTGCACAACTATTCCAAGCCCCACCAGCAAATGACCAGGATCCCCCTCAGCAACACAACAGCCCAGCAGAGAAGGAAAAGCCCACCAAACCAAGGGGAAGGGGAACATAAGGAGGATTCACAGCGTCTCACCAAACCCAGCCAGCATGAAGGTCTCCCCTCACACTCCCCCACATGGAGATGAGAAACAACCTTCAATCACCAAACCAAAGTGAGCACCAAGCTGACCAGACTTACATTCCGTGACAATATGGATAGTCGCAAAGTATACAGCAAATGTCTGCTAGCCATCACCCAACTACACAGCAACCATTCGGCTGCCAGCAAACCACTACCTCTCAACCTTACAGTGCAGGAAAGCTGGAGAATACACCCCCCATAAACTCAGAAAGTTGCCTGAGCAACAGGGTCATGCCAAGGTACCTTTTGAGAAGGAGCCCAGCATCCGAAAATCAAATGTACCACATCAACCCCCATTTTTTTTTCTTTTTTTTTTTTTTTTTAGAATTGGTTATATACCAATGGGAAAGAAGTCTGAAAGGCAGTTGTCCGCCAATATTCACAGCACTCGATAACCACGAGTCAAACATTTTCCAGCAAACCATGATTTGCAGCACCATCTTCTAAGCCTGGGAGATCAACGCGCATGCGCAGTGAGCAATGGCAAACTGAAGCCCGCAAAACACCACAAACCATCCCCCATGAGTTCGGCGAATGGAATAACAAGCAATGACAAGCAACAAGCAGAGCCACTAAAGTTCTTCACAAGCAAATTTGTGCATCTCGCAACCCTCCAGCAAAGCCTACATAGCGACAGATCTTCAGCGTTGTGTTTAAAACAGGGTAACTGTCCAAATGCACACCGAGAGACCATACCACATAGAAGCAACATCCCCACTACTGTAAGCTATGTGCCACAACAAAATACTGTTCCGACAGAACTGCCAACCATTTCAAGAGCATCCTAGCCCACCGGTGTTGCAAAGTTAACACTTCTACCCATGACCATTGCATTGGTGTGTGGAGAGAGTCGCAACCACCAAAGACAATCAAGTCAAAAATGGCCGGCTGCCAACCAATGATCCACTCAATCACCATCCATGAACCCCACAAAACAACCATCTGCTAGGTGAAAACCACAAAGCCATAAATGATCCCAGTGCAACCCATGCCCCTACACCCAAATTCAAAATCCCATAACAAAAAAAAATGTTCTTTTTTTTTTTTTTTAGTTCACCACTTATAACACACACGCCATATACCAGGCCACCTACCACCAACCAGTACACTGAGGCCTACTTTCTCTCCTGACATAATTACAGGTCATCTGGGTGTCCTTGCCTTAGCAAGTTCACGCCAAATGTGATTGTTTGACCCAACTACACTAGCCTAAACCTCTTAATCCCCTCCCCATCATTACCTCATTTCCTCCCAACCATTCCTGCCTCCATTTAACCCTTTCACCTCCCCAACCCACTTAATTCTCCCTAATATTAACCTAACCACCCCCCCTCCATGAAGATGCCTGGAGACAACTTAGATGGTTGCCAAGTTTCATTTATAATGCTGTTCTTTGCCAAATAATCTAGACCTTATGTCTGTTACACCAAAGAATCAATCTTTTTTACAGTGTTATATTTAATGAAATAAAAGTGCAGAAAAGATGAGGAAGATGAATAGGAAAGAAGGGGAGAAGAGCAGGGAACAAAAAAGACCTTCAGATTTGTCTCCTGTGCCATCCCTCAGCATTACTCTAAAGAGAAATTCAGGATTGAGGGATAACTAGTGTCTGTTGCTGTTCTACACAAAAATTAACTAATTACTTGAAGGACTGTGTGCATACAAACAGAAAACGCCAGGTGCACCTCATTCTCCCTCATATAAATTCTCCTTCCTGGCCCAGTAATCCAAACAAATCAAATAAAAAAATAAAGAAAACACAACCATTAAACCCTAACCTGGAGCTATTCTACTACTATTTACTTACCTAAGCAGCTTTTGCTGTTGGGAATTTAGCCACAGATACAATTTGGAAATGCACTAAACTCTCCACAACCAAGCTTACATCTACCTCCCCACTTAAGGTGCCTTCTTTAAAATCGGTGTTCTGTTCAAGTGCACAACCTAAGTAAGTTTGATTATACCTGCTTTTATCTACTTGTTTGTACTAGAAATGTGTTCCTGCTGATTAATGGTCAATGACTGCTGTACAGTATCATAATTCACAGTTTCCACTGGTTCAACTGACTATATTCTGTTTATTGCTACATGTATTAACCATAACAGAAGTGGCAGACTTCAATCACAGTTGCTAGTGCATGTATACCTGTACTGTTGAGTGCTTTATTCTACTGCATAATGCATTCATTTAGTCGCTAACTGTACTATGCAATAAGGACTAGCAGTTAAGAAGTTATTAGCAACTTAGAACATTATCCTAAGCTAATGGTTTTGCCTGTATATAAGTGTATATAAATGCATTCTCTACATACCTACAGTTGCCTTTAACAACAGCTTGTTTTAGTGTATGTATTGTTCCCTACCTAGCTGTACTGTTCTCTCCTGTACCCAGAGCTGTGCTAAACTCTCCTAACCTTTGTATTCCATATCTACACCCAACCAGTCTCCTGAAGGTACCACTCGGCTTGCTGGCCCCTACCCTCCCAAGACCTGCAGACTTGTCTCCTGTGCCATCACTCAGTGTTACTCTACAGAGAAATTCAGGACTGAGGGCTAACTAGTGTATGTTGCTGTTCTGCACAAACATTAACTTGATACTCGCAGGGCTGTGTGCATACAAACAGAAAATGCCAGGTTGCACCTCGTTTTCCCTCCTATAAATTCCCCTTCTTGGCTCAGTAATCCAAACAAAACAAATAAAACAAATAATAAAATAAAGAAAACACAACCATTAAACCCTAATAGGAGCTATTCTACTACTATTTACTTACCTTAACATCCTTCGCTGTGGGGAGTTTAGCCGCACTCCAGTCACCCATGCTACACATGGGCTAACTGTGCCCCACCCTACCTCCAAATCTCACCCGCCCCCCCACTACATCTAAATTTATTTTAGATCATAACCACTCCCACAATCTCACTCCAATCAGAACTAACCTCCAGACTCCACCCCTCTCCACCAGTACCCTCCTCTGTTCCCACCTCACAACTATCCTAACACTACCATGCTACTATCCAACATGATTACACTTCTTACCTGCTTTCTTCTTGCTCACATAACATCATATCACAGCACAATAGACTCTCCCAACCCATTTCACTGCATCCTTACATCACTTTCCTTCCAATGCCCTCTGTACAACTACACTTCCCCAACCACCAAAAACCACATCCTAGTAGTCCCACTCAAATACCAAGTACCCTCAACAACTAAACAAAAAATATCACTAAAATATGACAGACTACATACTATATATACAAAACTAATACTGGCTTCCCTCTATGAATTAACCCTCAGCAGTGACATCCACCCTAATCCTGGCCCCACCTCCTCATTCTCCACAAGAACCCCCCCCCCAAACTAACCCCCTTCTCTCTAATCTCTGCTAACAAAAAAATCTGATCTCCTTATCCTGTGCCTAAACATTAGGAGCATATGTAATAGAACTCAAGAACTACACCCCACCATAAAAATGTACTCCTCTAACATCCTTGTCCTAATAGAAACCTAGCTCTAACCCCACATCATAAGTGAGGAAATATACTCCCCTTCGACTATAGCATCCTTCACGCAGCTATACTAATAAAGAAAGGTGGTAGTGTAGCTCTCATGTTTAAACTCCACCTCAACATTCAAACTCTCAACAGTTCAGCCCCCTGATTGGGAAGGAAGAAATATTATATGCTAACCTCAAAGTAAACCCAAATAAAACCATAAACATCATCAGCTGCTATGTCACCCCAGACCAAAATACTCCACTCCTAGAAAACCTCCTAAATAGATCCAGTCTTTCTCTACCCCAGGAAACCTTCATCCTTGGTGACTTTAACATAAACTGGTTATCCTGTAGTAAGGACCACCCAGCAATATAGATAAATCTGCATAGTTTTTCCCAACTAATACAATCTCCCACCCATATAAATAAAAATCCCAACAAACGTACTATCCTTGACTGGATACTAGTCAACAAAGATCCTCACTCCTACACAACAGTTTGTCTAACAGACAGCCTCAGTGACCATACCCCTACTTTCCTCCTAAAACACCATGTAAAAATGCCAGTCCCATTATCCATAACAAAGCAAATTTTAATCCCCAGTCCTTTACTTCCTCTCTGCAAAAATGTAACTGGACACCACTAAAATACCTCACTCTAGATGAAGACATCCACTTCTTCAGTAACACCTTCCTCAACATCCTAAACACCCCCCCCCCAAGATACACTAGAGTCAAATCTAGAAGCTCCCAATGGCTTCAAACAACCACCCAGAAACTCATAAAAAATAGGGATAAAGCATGGGAACACTAGCGCCTAAAAGTCCCTCTGCTAGGCAGTCCTTCCTTGAATTGTGCAAGAAGGTTAAAAAGCAAATAAAAACAGATACAGCCCTTTACTATCAGTCCAGTCTAACCTCCTTCCAACACCATAATAAACAATTCTGGTCCACAATAAACTCCATATTCCACCCTGGTAAACTAGGTACCCCCCCCCCGTCAACCCTTCCATCCTACTCCAGCAGTGTAGCTGACTCCTTTAACAAACACTTCATAGAAACCATACTATCCCTAGCCAAAAGACAACACTTCTCACCCACTGTCCCCTCAACCCCAAACAGCCCCAACCCCGTCTTTCACCTTCTCCACAGTACTTACCTCCTATATAAAAAGACTTCAGACAAAACTGAAACCCACAAAACTTACAGCAGACAACCTACCTTCTGAATATCTGCAAATGGCAGCTGACACCCTAGCCTACCCAATTTCCATATTAATTAACTACTCCATATCAGAAAGCTGTGTACCTACTCTGTGGAAAGTTTCACACATCATTCCCCTACACAAAGGTGGCTCCTCCACTGACCTTTCCAATTACCACACCATTGCCATCCTTTCACACTGTCCAAGATCCTTGAGAAATGAATTAACTGTCAGGTATTAAACTGCCTCCTAGCTAATAATCTCCTCTGCAAAACCCAACATGGCTTCAGGCCCATATCACACCACTACTACCGCCGTGCTCTCCTTCTCAAACATGATCCTACAACATAAAAGCAATGGCTTATTCTCCACCCCTATATTTCTGGACCTATCAAAGGATTTTGATATGGTATCACATGATGTACTTCTGTCTGTCCTCACTAATCTCTCCTTTTCATGCCCTGCCACCAACTGGTTTCACAGCTATCTGTCAGGCCAACAGCAATCAGTTGCATGGCAAAATCAGTTATCCCCTCATCTGCCAGTAACTCTTGGTGTCTCCCAAGGCTTCATTCTTGGCCCACTACTATTTTCCTTATTCACTAACAAACTTCATACCTCCACCAAACATGCTACTGTCATCTAATATGCAGACGACTCCACTCTCATCTCCTCTGCTACCACTTTACCAGAACTTTAAAAGATCACGCAAGAATCATTCACATCTGTAGAAAGCTGGCACTCCAATGCCCAACTTCTACTCAATCCCAGCAAGACTAAACTCCTCATCTTCCAACCCTCCAAATCTAACCAAACTCCCACCCACTTCAACCTACATACCAAAAACAGCCCCATTATCACCACACCAAAGCACACCAAACTTCTTGGTGTGGAGATTGACAACAATCTCAAATTTGACCGCCATATATCCCTTACCATAAAAAAGTACACAAAAAACTCTGGGCACTGTATAGAAACAATATCTAACCAAGGCAGCCAGAACCTCTATCTCCAACTCCCAGCTTATCTCCACCTTATTCTATGCCTCTCCCATACTCACCAACCTTAGACAATCTGACCTAAACAGACTTGAAACCATGCTACAATAAAATACCAAAATTTGCAGCAGGCACATCCTACAGCATCCACCACTTGTAACACTCTCAGGGAACTGGACTGGCTTGACCTCCCACAGCTTCTACACCTGAATCAACTGACATTTGCCCATAAATTAGTAAACCACCCTCATAAGACTCCATCTCTCCAAAACCTACTCCAGCCCTTCAATTCCTCTAGACCCTTATGATCCAGAAGCAAAAATCTACCACTTACCACCAAACCCAAACACTCAGCAGTAGAAGCCCTATTCTCCTATACCATATCCAAACTATGGAACAACCCCCCCCCCCCCAATAACCAGATTACCATCCTGCAGTCTTTTAAAAAACACTCTGAAATGTTACCTAAAAACACACTGACTCTGTCCTTGATCCAACCCCAATTAACAATTAGCCAATCTGAACAGCCTCATCTTCCACTATACTTGCTTTATCACCACAACTTTTAGACTCTTTATTTGTCTCCTCAGTTGTTACAACAGATTACTACTCAATTTTCACTATGTTTGTTTCTGTAATTGATCGATGTACCCTGAATACCATGCTGTTGTAATCTACAGTTTACGCTGCTTACTTTAAACTCATTTACTATTGTAAAATTTACTAATTTGTACTTTTGGAGCTTTTCTCCCTGGGCCTTCATTGAAAAAGGACCTGTGTTCAGTCAGAATTTTCTGGTAAACAAATGTAAATAAATGTAAATAAATAAAGGAAAGGGAAGAAGGAAAAAAGAGTGAGAAAAAGCAAATTAGACACAAAACATTGAGAAGAGATAAAAAAATAAAAGAGAAAAGATGTCTCTGGATGAGAAACTTTTCATTGCATGGCTCTGATATCCTTACATATTAATCTACTTATTTGGCTTTAGGCTAGTTAGTAATGAAAAGTTATTCTAGTAAGTTTTCTTTACCTCTAGACTATGAATTGTGACTATTCCATGTTAATGGCTTTCTTACAATTACTTAGTAATTATATTTGTTTTGTGTTTCCTATTTTGCCTGAAATGATATTTTATATGCTGTCAAAACATCTCAAGAGGTGTCGTGTTTTATCATACTTAATATGCATATGTAATGCTTCTTTCTTAAAATTCACTCTTAACTATGAAATTAACTTGTGTATCTTTAAATGTTAATTGAATAATTAATACAAAGGAAAGGACAAACCCATAACAGTATCTTAACATCAATAAAACACAAGTTATATTTCTTCAGGAAACATTTTAAACATTTAGACAAAATAGTATGGAATCCAAATGAATATACAATGATGGCTCAATCCAGTTTCAAAAGCAGATGAAGAGGAATCATGATTCTTTGGAAAAATGTACTATTACCTCTTGTTATATACAAATATAAAGATCAAGATAGTTTAATGGCTCCTTAGTTATAAAATATAATAGAGTGTGGACTCTAGTTAATATTTATTGATGCCATGGAATGAGTGTTAATGTAGCAAAAAAGCACATAGATACTATTAACAATGCCAAACATAATTTACTAATAGGTGGTGATTTCATTTGTATTCTGGATAAATGAGATACTAGGGCTATCAGAAGCCTGTGGTCAACTTTACAGCTAAAGCACTTAAATGGATGGAATTCTTCAACCTAAAATACACTTTTAATAACAGAAACAATACATCATTATCATACGCTCACTATTCATTCAGTTATGGTACCAAGTCTAGAATTGAAAGATTTATTTCTCAGGATATGGTTGCAAAAATACTTAGTTTTAACATTAGTCCTTTTCTCATCTCAGATAGTAATGCCCTTATTACCAAAATAAGAGCAGATTTTATAAAAGTTCCATTCATAATTAGGATCCCTGCTTACATATCCAAGCTAAAAAAAATTAAATCCTGGCTACTCTCAAAAGTAAATCTTTTTATGAATATTAATAAACCAAAAGGTATTACTAAAACAATAGTTTAGGATTCCTTATAAGCATACATTTATAATAAACCTTATCCTGGTACAAAAAACCCTAAGAGATTGGGATAAAAAATTATTAAATATTCAATTTGAACTTTAAAAAGTTAAACTTAATTATAAAGATAACAATAAATCTTTAAATGTACTAACAAAAGAAGTAAACAAAAATACTCTAATCTTTTTTCATATGACAGCAATAGATTTAGAAAAATTTAAAAATACATCTTATGCATATGTCCCCAAAACACATGTACAACATAACTAAGAAAGTGAAAATGCAATCAAGAGCCACTCACATTCTACAAATAAAAAATAAAAACAATCTCTTTCTCTCACTGATATATATATATATATATATATATATATATATAGAGAGAGAGAGAGATTGGTGAGATCTTAGATATATTCAAAAAATGCTATAGAAATGTGAATCAGGAATTCAGACAATAAATATTACTACTCCAGATTTTGAATATTCATCCATAAAGAAAATCTCACCTGAAATTAAAAAAAAGTCTACTTAAACAAATCTCTTTAACAGAAGTCACTAGTAAAATCAAGCAAATTAAACCTAATAAAGATCTTGGTATGGATGGAGTTGTGGCTGAAATATATACAATTCTCTCAAAAAGTCATTCATTTATTTCATAAATCTCTTACCCAAATTCAAAAAATGAACTAATTTCTCCTTCATGGAAATATTCATTAATCACTCCATTACTTAAAGAAAATAAAAATCTTCAATTATGCTCCTCTTGCAGACCAGTTTCACTCTTGATTACCGATTATAAAATCTTTATGTCCATGTTAGCTGATAGACTGAAATACCTATTTCTCAAATTATTAATACAGACCAGACTGGATTTATTTACAAAATCAGTCAAATGATAATGTTAGAAGAATAGTCATACATATAGACATTATAAACAGTAAGAAAGAAGAAGCATTACTTGTACACATAGATATTAAAAACATTGATTCTGTTAACTGGGATTATTTATTCAAAACTCTGGAATGATTTGATTTTCCTTTGTAGTTTATTTCTCTCTTAAACATTTATAAAATAGAGCCTATGTTAAATTAGGCCCATTTACCTCAGCAACCATCCTCCTTAACAGGTGAACTCAACAAGGATGGCCTTTATTGTTCATCATATTTGCCTTAGCTGAGTGGTAATATCATTTAGAACAAATTATAAAATAAAAGGCATATAAATAATCAAAACTTATAATTCCAAAATGTTCTTGCAGATGACATAATGTTATCCTTAAAAAATTCTAAAGAGTCATTAATAAAACTCGCCCATATTCTAGAACAATGTCAAAAACATTCAGGCCTAAATTTCAATAATATGAAATCAAAATACCTATTTCTGGATAAAAAAGAAAGTTGCAAGTAAACAACAATAATATTATTGGAAAAGAAGCCTCATCCTTAAAGGTACTTGGGTATCAATATAACAAAACATTAGAAGAAATAAACTCAGCTATGAGGAACACCCAAGAAAGCCTAATGAACTTAAACATTAAATGGAATAAATGAATAATCCTGTTTGAAGATAAACAGCAATTAATAAAAATGATTTTATTTCCAAAACAAAAACATATATAATTCAAGCATTATCCTCACCACCAAACAAAGCACACAGAAATTTAATAAACTATTCTTAAATTTTTTAGGATTTCCAAAGAAACCAGTGATAGTATATCAGCATCATATTACAGTTTGGTAATTGGGTAGCTTGATTTTCCCAGATATAGATAATTATATGAAAGCAACAGTTTTTAAAGTTGTTTTTAATTGGAATGACCCTACTTAAAATTCAAACCAAAAAGCATTGCATGTTTCACTTTTTAAAGCAAATAAAATGAAAATTGATAAAGCTAATGAGAACAACACTGCTAATTACTTTTGGTTCTGCATAAGCACTTGTATTCAGTTTTGTATACAACCCCCTCTCCATCAAATTACATTGATACTATTTTTAAAATGTTTAAAATTCAATTCTAAGTAACATAGATATGAAACTCTGGTTAGATACAGCTATTTCTTTTAAAATAGTAAAATATTTAATTGAAAAAAATAATCAATTCTAGACACATCTGGAACCAAATACTTTGTCTGATGACATTACTGCATTATACCATGAAAGTAAAGGATATTCAAGCACTTATTTCTGTATCTCATCTAGACCCACAAGTCTGGCTTTCTGTACAAAACACAGGATTACACGAAGAAGACAAATTTCTTCCTCTTTCACATTCCCAGCATAAGGAAATGCCCAAAATAATTTTATTTTATTTTATTTAATTTATGTATAAGGGTCTATATATTAAACTTCAGATAAATAACATCAATTCACATTTTTAGAAAATAATTGTTATATATAATTTAAATAATAAATGTTGGAATCATATCAGTCTAGATTATAGCTCCCCAATAAATATAGATAATAAATTCCAGATATTGAAATCTATAAGAGATATACCCTGGACCCATTACTGGCATATTTTTACATGACAATTCTTGTTTTGAGTAGTTATAATACCCCATAAGATATCAAAGATTAGCAAAAGCAAAAACATTGAATGTTGGAGATGTAATCAAATATGTAATGTAGATTGGGCACACATATTTTATCATTGTTCTTCCATTCAGTTGTATGGGGATAATGTAGATTTCCTGAAAGCCATATGGTCTGATTCTTTTCCACCAACATAAACATTGTTATTTAATGTAATAGAGAATTACAGTTTAAACAATGGAAAATTTAAACTGTTATGGACAATCTTGGCAGTAGCAAGGAAAAATATAACAAGAAAATGGAAAACAAAATCTACACTACTGCAATTTGAAGAATTTTTGACTTCTCTTTGAGAAACAGATATCAGAGAATCCAGAATTAAGGAAAGCAGGATGTACCCTAAACCATGCATCAAAAATCCATGGAAAAAGTTTTATCTTCAGTCAAATTCTTTTAACATGAACTCATCTCAATGTAACATAACATTATAAGAGACATATAATAATAATAAATTTTATAGCATATAAACTACTTCCTACAATTACAGCAATTGATCTGTATATAGTAATAACCACATCCTTATTTCAAGTAAAGAGTATGTATGATAAATAGTTAATGAAGTTTTTATTGTGTTCTTTTAATCCATTTGTGTTTTAGTAATCACAATAAAATATTGATGTAATTATTTTAGTAATCAAAATAAAATATTGAAGGGAAAAATATAAAAGAGATTCTTGCCCTGATCAAGGTGCTCAACTCTCTGCATCATCTTGGGTCCTAGGTACCTTCTTGAAGTTGTTAGACAATATCACATTCATGTAGTGTATCAAGAAGCAAAGGGGAACCAGGTTGTATCCTCTTTGCAGACCAGATATGTTAGCTTGGGATATAGCTTCACAGCACAGTCTCACTCTACAGGTAACCTACATTCCATCACAGCATTGTGTGCCAAATAAGCCATGCTGGACAAGAGCAGACACTCACAAATGGAAACTAAATTGAGGATCTTCCAAGATTTGATCCATCTGTTGAAAGTTCCTTAACTAGACGTATTTACATCCTCTCTAAACAATCAGCTGGCAAGATTCTGCTCCAAGATTCCTTGCAAGAAGGCTGAGAAGACCAATGCCTTTTCTTTTCCTTGGACAGAAATGTTCCTATAAACTTTTCTACCATTTAGACTTTCCTTGGCATAATGGTTAAGATCTTAACTTCACAGACAACAGGGTACAATGTCTCATCATAACCTCTGGTTATTTGGCTAGGTTTGTAATAGCCTGCAGACTGGCAATTGCCTATGAACCTATATCCAGGATAATTCTGAAGATTCAGAAAGAATCCCACGAGATCATTGTGGTGACTCCAAAGCAACTGTCATTCTTCCTTCTTTTGGAAATGGCTGGGGCAATTACCACAATGTTTCCTCACTGACTAGATCTCCTCAAAAAAGAATAGGGGTATTTGATACACCCTGACCCCTGTCACCTGTATGACAGGGTCTTAATTTCCTTTAGGTACCAGTTAACTGAGGATGTACAATGAGTACTGAAGGAGGCATAAAAGCCTGCTACTAGAAAATCTTATATTACTGAATGGAAAATGTTTTCTAGTTGGTACCAATGACATATGCACCTATTCAAGACTAGTTGTTCTCTGGTTTTACAATATTTGTTTTGAGTTACTGTTCTCTGGCCTTTCTTACTGCTCCATCAAGGCTCATTTATTGGACGTGCTGGCATGTCTCTCCGTGGATCCTCCTCTTTCAATGCAGTCTCATGTCAAAATGTTCTTGAAAGGAGTTTTGCTTAAGAGGCCTGCAAGAAAACCAGTGGGCCTCTCCTTGGAATCTTAATGTATTAGAGAAGTTAACCTGACTGAATTTAAGTTCTTCACATGGAAATTAGTGTTAGTTATTGCTCTGACATAATCCTTCTTTTATGCCTAAAGTCGTATCCTTGTTCACTTAAAGCCAAACTGTCCCTCTCTCTGTTTTCTTTCCTCAACCTAAAATGAGGGAGAAAGGATACTCATTACCTTGGAACAGACAACTCTGATACTGTCTTGACAGAACTTAATCTTTGAGATCTTCGTATCAATTGTTAATTTCTTGTGAAGGTCAGAAGGGACAACCTGTGTCAAAACAGACTATTTACAAATGGTTGCCTAAGGCTTTGTTATACCCACCACAGTAAAAGTATTCCAGGCAGAGTCAAAGCTTAGTCTACAAAGACCTTGGCATCATCTGTGGCTTTTTGGAAAGGGTTGGATTCTAGAAGTATTTTAGGAGTTGCAGATTGGTTTTCTATACATACTTCTACAAAGCTCTGTAAACTTGATTCGTTTCTCTGGTTCTCTATCAGGCTTTGCTAGAACCATACCCCAGGTGCTCCTGGACTCTTCTCTTTCCATCTCCCCAAAGTAGTAAGCTAGGGTATTCTACCCACATAGCTAAGGCTACTGCAGCAATGATCAATATGATGAACTTCGTGCAGTTGTGTATGTAAACGTACCATAACAGTAGATGTTCAAATGATCACTGCTGCGGTAGCAGCTTCCTCCCTCCATCTTCCTTGTTTTTGATCTGTTGTTCATGCTATGATGTGGGTATTTATTCTTCAGTGATCCTAGCATTGTCCATTCAGGGCTCAGCCTCCCTCTCGCCATTGGCATGAAAGCTGTGAAGGGCCTGACACCCAAATCTGTCTTTTTAGCCAACTTAACTGAACTTGACTGATGGTTTGGGCATGAAGATGGTACTCTGAAGCTTTGGAAGCTGGTCAGCTGTTATATTGTATGCTTTATGTAACCCATATAGATACAGCTATTACAGCAGTGATCATTTGAATATCTACTGTTATTGTAAGTTTATTTAGACAACTGTACTTTATTCTCGACTCTTTTCAGAAGACCTGTAATAACTGCTATTGCATTGGTTAGTTAGCCACAGGAAGGAAATAAATGTGTGTTTGGGAAAATGTATAGGGTAGAGGGAATTGTTCCATAGGGGGAGGGGAAGGGAAGGAGCATGGAATGGGCTTGAAAGGAATGTAAAAAGACGACCAAAATTTGGTGTACAATGAATGTATTAGGAAAATGAAAAATGGAGCTAAAGAGGGAGGGGATCAGATTTTGGCACAACATGATATTTTAAGGGGATATAAACACACAGTACAAATGACCATGGTTTTAACCTTTTTAATTTATCCAGGTCTTTTGGGTTTCTAATACCACAATGGGAATGGAACCCATTCCTAAATCAAAGTACGGTTAAAATTCATTAAATTACTATTGTTTCAGACTTTGATGTCAGCCAGAAGTGCTTTTACCAGCACCCTCAGTGTGCCCAGTAATGACTCCTTCTGGAATTCATATGGGGTTACATGTACTGGTAACATGTCTAAATACAATTGTAGACTTTTTTTTTTTATATGATCTGTTGCTACTACTACTATTGGAACTGTCTGAGTATCTTTCTTCCACATTGCTCTCGGTTCTGCCTGCAAATCCTGATATTTTATGACTTTGTGTCTCTCTGTATGCAAGACACTGTAGTCACTGGATGTGGTGATTTCAGTGATCAATGGGTTGAGAGGGTGGCCTAATGCTTAAGGTGTTTGCCTTACAAACGCAAGGTACAGGGTTTGAATCTCACTAGGGATAATTGGCTAGGCTTAAAATGTCTCGCAAGGGCAGTTAGCCTAGTACAAATCTATGAACCTATTATGTCTTCTTTTTATGGACAATTATATCCATTTTTCTGGCATCTATTTTTTGAACTGCTGGTAATGGGTGATCCCATGTGATGTAGACGTCATCATTTTCTGTGATGCTTTGTGACTTATGTTTCCAGTGTTTTTCAGCCACATCAGTACCATAATGTTTGCACAATTTCCAGTGTAACAGTCTTACCACATTATGCCTTTCAGTATACAGTTCTTCTGCCATTAGTATGTCACAACCAGCAACAAGGTGTGCAACTGTTTCCAATTCAGTTTTACAAAACCTACATTTGTCTGTTTCTCCCACATGTTCAATGGCCTTTATACACCAGCGTGTACGTAACCCACCATCTTGGGCCACCAGTATTAACCTTTCATCTCTTGGTTTGAATTCGCCTCTCCTTAACCATTCCTGTCTTCATTCCTGATCAACATGAAGTTTGACCAGAAGTTTTCTATACTTGCACCTGCTGTATATTTATGCATTTTCTACATTTCTTGTCTTCTCATCTGATCCTTCATCTTATATTCTTTCTTTTGTTTTTTTGGCACATTCAGTTGCTGCCTGATTTTATCTACTTCTGATTTCCATTCCTGCTTGATGCTAATATGCTTCTGCTAAATTAAGCAGAGAAGTCATCTTAGATTTAGTCTCCTCCTGTTTCAAAGCTTTCACTATGTTTGGGTCTTGTGAGGTCAGCAGATATGTGTAGAGTCACATGATTGCAGATCTATACATGTAATCAGTTTCAAGGAGGCTCATCCCTCCTTCGGAACAGGAAATATATAATCTTGGTATGCACTGATTTTTGTAAATTATTTGGTGAGCATGAAGCATCCTTCTTGTTTTCTTATCTAATCTATCCAGCACATTTTGGGACCAGTCAGTCACTCTAAAACTATAAGTTAGGACAAGAAGAGAAAATTGGTTTATAGCTTGGATTTTGTTCCTAGATGTCAACGCTGTTTTTAGTATTAATTTAATTCTTCTAAAGTATTCCTTACTAAGTTGTATTCACATTTATTTGAGTTTTATTGTTGATCCTTCATCATTTCCCAAATATTTGTACATGCCCACTTGCTGAAGTTCTTTTATATCACATTCTTGTCCCAAACTGATGTTTTCTTGATGCTGCAGTTTTCCTGCTTTAAATGTTGCTTTTGCACATTTATCAAGACTAAGTGATATTTTTGTATCATCTGAAAAAGTTTTGATAACTTGCAGTTGTGATTTCAGTTCCTCATCTGATGAGCTATACAGTTTTAAATCATCAACAAAGAGAAGATGAGAAGTCTTTACACTTTTGTTTACTAGGAGCCAAATTATAGCCATGGCCTAAGATGTTAAGTAGACAGCTCAGTGGGTTAAGGGCAAGACAGAATAGCAGCAGTGACAGAGAGTC